>NW_026700407.1:0-259905 GCF_030435755.1 Ochotona princeps | reverse complement strand
CCAACTCCACATTCACAGACAACTTCAACGCCAAAGCCGTTTTCAGGTAGCCCTCAATGCAAAGGCTCCAGGCCCAAATATTGGTGTGAGAGCTAATTCAATCAAGGAAACACTGCATGTTGGTGAAGCGCATATTGAAGAAGAATCAGCCGAGTGGTTCTTGTGGGAGAACAACTCCATTTGGCTCACTAACTTCACACACCATCAGGCTTCCAAGCAGCTCTCAAGGAAACTCAGTTTTCACACTCTAGGCTTAATGCCCTTTGAGTGCCTAGGACTGAAATGAAGCTTGGTGAGATTCCCACACAAACCAATGCTCCACAGGCGGATTTCACATGCCACCAACTCCACATTCACAGACAACTTCAGCGCCAAAGCCATTTTCAGATACCTCAAAATGCAAAGGTTCCAAGCCCAAATATTGGTGTGAGAGAGAATTCAATCAAGGAAACACTGCATGTTGGTGAAGCGCATATTGAAGAAGAATCAGCCGAGTGGTTCTTGTGGGAGAACAACTCCATTTGGCTCACTAACTTCACACACCATCAGGCTTCCATGCAGCTCTCAAGGAAACTCAGTTTTCACACTCTAGGCTTAATGCCCTTTGAGTGCATTATGTAGGAATGAACCTGGTAGAGCATCGCACACAAACCAATGCTCCACATGTGGGTTTCACATGCCACCAACTCCACATTCACAGACAACTTCAGCGCCAAAGCCATTTTCAGATAGCCCTCAATGCAAAGGCTCTAGGCGAAAATATTGGTGTGAGAGCTAATTCAATCAAGGAAACACTGCATGTTGGTGAAGCGCATATTGAAGAAGAATCAGCCGAGTGGTTCTTGTGGGAGAACAACTCCATTTGGCTCACTAACTTCACACACCATCAGGCTTCCAAGCAGCTCTCAAAGAAACTCATTTTTCACACTCTAGGCTTAATGCCCTTTGAGTGCATTATGTAGGAATGAACCTGGTAGAGCATCCCACACAAACCAATGCTCCACATGCGAGTTTCACATGCCACCAACTCCACATTCACAGACAACTTCAGCGCCAAAGCCATTTTCAGATAGCCCTCAATGCAAAGGCTCTAGGCGCAAATATTGGTGTGAGAGCTAATTCAATCAAGGAAACACTGCATGTTGGTGAAGCGCATATTGAAGAAGAATCAGCCGAGTGGTTCTTGTGAGAGAACAACTCCATTTGGCTCACTAACGTCACACACCATCAGGCTTCCAAGCAGCTCTCAAGGAAACTCAGTTTTCACACTCTAGGCTTAATGCCCTTTGAGTGCCTAGGACTGAAATGAAGCTTGGTGAACTTATCACACAAAGCAATGCTCCACAGGCGGGTTTCACATGCCACCAACTCCACATTCACAGACAACTTCAGCGCCAAAGCCGTTTTCAGGTAGCCCTCAATGCAAAGGCTCCAGGCCCAAATATTGGTGTGAGAGCTAATTCAATCAAGGAAACACTGCATGTTGTTGAAGGGCATATTGAAGAAGAATCAGCCGAGTGGTTCTTGTGGGAGAACAACTCCATTTGGCTCACTAACTTCACACACCATCAGGCTTCCAAGCAGCTCTCAAGGAAACTCAGTTTTCACACTCTAGGCTTAATGCCCTTTGAGTGCCTAGGACTGAAATGAAGCTTGGTGAGATTCCCACACAAACAAATGCTCCACATGCGGGTTTCACATGCCACCAACTCCACATTCACAGACAACTTCAGCGCCAAAGCCGTTTTCAGATAGCTCTCAATGCAAAGACTCTAGGCCCAAATATTGGTGTGAGAGCTAATTCAATCAAGGAAACACTGCATGTTGGTGAAGCGCATATTGAAGAAGAATCAGCCGAGTGGTTCTTGTGGGAGAACAACTCCATTTGGCTCACTAACTTCACACACCATCAGGCTACCATGCAGCTCTCAAGGAAACTCAGTTTTCACACTCTAGGCTTAATGCCCTTTGAGTGCATTATGTAGGAATGAACCTGATAGAGCATCCCACACAAACCAATGCTCCACATGCGGGTTTCACATGCCACCAACTCCACATTCACAGACAACTTCAGCGCCAAAGCCGTTTTCAGATAGCCCTCAACACAAAGGCTCTAGGCACAAATATTGGTGTGAGACCTAATTCAATCAAGGAAACACTGCATGTTGGTGAAGCGCATATTGAAGAAGAATCAGCTGAGTGGTTCTTGTGGGAGAACAACTCCATTTGGCTCACTAACTTCACACACCATCAGGCTTCCAAGCAGCTCTCAAGGAAACTCAGTTTTCACACTCTAGGCTTAATGCCCTTTGAGTGCCTAGGACTGAAATGAAACTTGGTGAGCTTATCACACAAACCAATGCTCCACAGGCGGGTTTCACATGCCACCAACTCCACATTCACAGACAACTTCAGCGCCAAAGCCGTTTTCACGTAGCCCTCAATGCAAAGGCTCCAGGCCCAAATATTGGTGTGAGAGCTAATTCAATCAAGGATACATTGCATGTTGGTGAAGCGCATATTGAAGAAGAATCAGCCGAGTGGTTCTTGTGGGAGAACAACTCCATTTGGCTCACTAACTTCACACACCATCAGGCTTCCAAGCAGCTCTCAAGGAAACTCAGTTTTCACACTCTAGGCTTAATGCCCTTTGAGTGCCTAGGACTGAAATGAAGCTTGGTGAGATTCCCACACAAACCAATGCTCCACATGCGGGTTTCACATGCCACCAACTCCACATTCACAGACAACTTCAGCGCCAAAGCCATTTTCAGATACCTCAAAATGCAAAGGCTCCAAGCCCAAATATTGGTGTGAGAGAGAATTCAATCAAGGAAACACTGCATGTTGGTGAAGCGCATATTGAAGAAGAATCAGCCGAGTGGTTCTTGTGGGAGTACAACTCCATTTGGCTCACTAACTTCACACACCATCAGGCTTCCATGCAGCTCTCAAGGAAACTCAGTTTTCACACTCTAGGCTTAATGCCCTTTGAGTGCATTATGTAGGAATGAACCTGGTAGAGCATCGCACACAAACCAATGCTCCACATGTGGGTTTCACATGCCACCAACTCCACATTCACAGACAACTTCAGCGCCAAAGCCATTTTCAGATAGCCCTCAATGCAAAGGCTCTAGGCGCAAATATTGGTGTGAGAGCTAATTCAATCAAGGAAACACTGCATGTTGGTGAAGGGCATATTGAAGAAGAATCAGCCGAGTGGTTCTTGTGGGAGAACAACTCCATTTGGCTCACTAACTTCACACACCATCAGGCTTCCAAGCAGCTCTCAAAGAAACTCAGTTTTCACACACTAGGCTTAATGCCCTTTGAGTGCATTATCTAGGAATGAACCTGGTAGAGCATCCCACACAAACCAATGCTCCACATGCGAGTTTCACAGGCCACCAACTCCACATTCACAGACAACTTCAGCGCCAAAGCCATTTTCAGATAGCCCTCAATGCAAAGGCTTCTAGGCGCAAATATTGGTGTGAGAGCTAATTCAATCAAGGAAACACTGCATGTTGGTGAAGCGCATATTGAAGAAGAATCAGCCGAGTGGTTCTTGTGGGAGAACAACTCCATTTGGCTCACTAACTTCACACACCATCAGGCTTCCAAGCAGCTCTCAAGGAACTCAGTTTTCACACTCTAGGCTTAATGCCCTTTGAGTGCCTAGGACTGAAATGAAGCTTGGTGAGATTCCCACACAAACCAATGCTCCACAGGCGGGTTTCACATGCCACCAACTCCACATTCACAGACAACTTCAGCGCCAAAGCCATTTTCAGATAGCTCTCAATACAAAGGCTCTAGGCGCAAATATTGGTGTGAGAGCTAATTCAATCAAGGAAACACTGCATGTTGGTGAAGCGCATATTGAACAAGAATCAGGCGAGTGGTTCTTGTGGGACAACAACTCCATTTGGCTCACTAACTTCACACAGCATCAGGCTTCCAAGCAGCTCTCAAGGAAACTCAGTTTTCACACTCTAGGCTTAATGCCCTTTGAGTGCCTAGGACTGAAATGAAGCTTTGTGAACTTATCACACAAAGCAATGCTCCACAGGCGGGTTTCACATGCTACCAACTCCACATTCACAGACAACTTCAATGCCAAAGCCGTTTTCAGGTAGCCCTCAATGCAAAGGCTCCAGGCCCAAATATTGGTGTGAGAGCTAATTCAATCAAGGAAACACTGCATGTTGGTGAAGCGCATATTGAAGAAGAATCAGCTGAGTGGTTCTTGTGGGAGAACAACTCCATTTGGCTCACTAACTTCACACACCATCAGGCTTCCAAGCAGCTCTCAAGGAAACTCAGTTTTCACACTCTAGGCTTAATGCCCTTTGAGTGCATTATGTAGGAATGAACCTGGTAGAGCATCCCACACAAACCAATGCTCCACATGCGGGTTTCACATGCCACCAACTCCACATTCACAGACAACTTCAGCGCCAAAGCCATTTTCAGATAGCCCTCAATGCAAAGGCTCTAGGCGAAAATATTGGTGTGAGAGCTAATTCAATCAAGGAAACACTGCATGTTGGTGAAGCGCATATTGAACAAGAATCAGCCGAGTGGTTCTTGTGGGAGAACACCTCCATTTGGCTCACTAACTTCACACACCATCAGGCTTCCATGCAGCTCTCAAGGAAACTCAGTTTTCACACTCTAGGCTTAATGCCCTTTGAGTGCATTATGTAGGAATGAACCTGGTAGAGCATCCCACACAAACAATGCTCCACATGCGGGTTTCACATCCTACCAACTCCACATTCACAGACAACTTCAGCGCCAAAGCCATTTTCAGATAGCCCTCAATACAAAGGCTCTAGGCCGAAATATTGGTGTGAGAGCTAATTCAATCAAGGAAACACTGCATGTTGGTGAAGCGCATATTGAAGAAGAATCAGCCGAGTGGTTCTTGTGGGAGAACAACTCCATTTGGCTCACTAACTTCACACACCATCAGGCTTCCAAGCAGCTCTCAAGGAAACTCAGTTTTCACACTCTAGGCTTAATGCCCTTTGAGTGCCTAGGACTGAAATGAAGCTTGGTGAGATTCTCACACAAACAAATGCTCCACATGCGGGTTTCACGTGCCACCAACTCCACATTCACAGACAACTTCAGCGCCACAGCCGTTTTCAGATAGCTCTCAATGCAAAGACTCTAGGCCCAAATATTGGTGTGAGAGCTAATTCAATCAAGGAAACACTGCATGTTGGTGAAGCGCATATTGAAGAAGAATCAGCCGAGTGGTTCTTGTGGGAGAACAACTCCATTTGGCTCACTAACTTCACACACCATCAGGCTACCATGCAGCTCTCAAGGAAACTCAGTTTTCACACTCTAGGCTTAATGCCCTTTGAGTGCATTATGTAGGAATGACCTGATAGAGCATCCCACACAAACCAATGCTCCACATGCGGGTTTCACATGCCACCAACTCCACATTCACAGACAACTTCAGCGCCAAAGCCGTTTTCAGATAGCCCTCAACACAAAGGCTCTAGGCACAAATATTGGTGTGAGAGCTAATTCAATCAAGGAAACACTGCATGTTGTTGAAGGGCATATTGAAGAAGAATCAGCCGAGTGGTTCTTGTGGGAGAACAACTCCATTTGGCTCACTAACTTCACACACCATCAGGCTTCCATGCAGCTCTCAAGGAAACTCAGTTTTCACACTCTAGGCTTAATGCCCTTTGAGTGCATAGGACTGAAATGAAGCTTGGTGAGATTCCCACACAAACCAATGCTCCACAGGCGAATTTCACATGCCACCAACTCCACATTCACAGACAACTTCAGCGCCAAAGCTGTTTTCAGATAGCTCTCAATGCAAAGGCTCTAGGCGAAAATATTGGTGTGAGAGCTAATTCAATCAAGGAAACACTGCATGTTGGTGAAGCGCATATTGAAGAAGAATCAGCCGAGTGGTTCTTGTGGGAGAACAACTCCATTTGGCTCACTAACTTCACACACCATCAGGCTTCCATGCAGCTCTCAGGGAAACTCAGTTTTCATACTCTAGGCTTAATGCCCTTTGAGTGCATTATGTAGGAATGAACCTGGTAGATCATCCCACACAAACCAATGCTCCACATGTGGGTTTCACATGCCACCAACTCCACATTCACAGACAACTTCAGCGCCAAAGCCGTTTTCAGATAGCCCTCAATGCAAAGGCTCTAGGCGAAAATATTGGTGTGAGAGCTAATTCAATCAAGGAAACACTGCATGTTGGTGAAGCGCATATTGAACAAGAATCAGCTGAGTGGTTCTTGTGGGAGAACAACTCCATTTGGCTCACTAACTTCACACACCATCAGGCTTCCAAGCAGCTCTCAAGGAAACTCAGTTTTCACACTCTAGGCTTAATGCCCTTTGAGTGCATTATCTAGGAATGAACCTGGTAGAGCATCCCACCCAAACCAATGCTCCACATGCGAGTTTCACATGCCACCAACTCCACATTCACAGACAAATTCAGCGCCAAAGCCATTTTCAGATAGCCCTCAATGCAAAGGCTCTAGGCACAAATATTGGTGTGAGAGCTAATTCAATCAAGGAAACACTGCATGTTAGTGAAGCGCATATTGAAGAAGAATCAGCTGAGTGGTTCTTGTGGGAGAACAACTCCATTTGGCTCACTAACTTCACACACCATCAGGCTTCCAAGCAGCTCTCAAGGAAACTCAGTTTTCACACTCTAGGCTTAATGCCCTTTGAGTGCCTAGGACTGAAATGAAGCTTGGTGAACTTATCACACAAAGCAATGCTCCACAGGCGGGTTTCACATGCCACCAACTCCACATTCACAGACAACTTCAACGCCAAAGCCGTTTTCAGGTAGCCCTCAATGCAAAGGCTCCAGGCCCAAATATTGGTGTGAGAGCTAATTCAATCAAGGAAACACTGCATGTTGGTGAAGCGCATATTGAAGAAGAATCAGCTGAGTGGTTCTTGTGGGAGAACAACTCCATTTGGCTCACTAACTTCACACACCATCAGGCTTCCAAGCAGCTCTCAAGGAAACTCAGTTTTCACACTCTAGGCTTAATGCCCTTTGAGTGCATTATGTAGGAATGAACCTGATAGAGCATCCCACACAAACCAATGCTCCACATGCGGGTTTCACATGCCACCAACTCCACATTCACAGACAACTTCAGCGCCAAAGCCGTTTTCAGATAGCCCTCAACACAAAGGCTCTAGGCGCAAATATTGGTGTGAGAGCTAATTCAATCAAGGAAACACTGCATGTTGTTGAAGGGCATATTGAAGAAGAATCAGCCGAGTGGTTCTTGTGGGAGAACAACTCCATTTGGCTCACTAACTTCACACACCATCAGGCTTCCAAGCAGCTCTCAAGGAAACTCAGTTTTCACACTCTAGGCTTAATGCCCTTTGAGTGCCTAGGAATGAACCTGGTAGAGCATCCCACACAAACCAATGCTCCACATGCGGGTTTCACATGCCACCAACTCCACATTCACAGACAACTTCAGCGCCAAATCCATTTTCAGATAGCCCTCAATGCAAAGGCTCTAGACGCAAATATTGGTGTGAGAGCTAATTCAATCAAGGAAACACTGCATGTTGGTGAAGCGCATATTGAAGAAGAATCAACCGAGTGGTTCTTGTGGGCAACAACTCCATTTGGCTCACTAACTTCACACACCATCAGGCTTCCAAGCAGCTCTCAAGGAAACTCAGTTTTCACACTCTAGGCTTAATGCCCTTTGAGTGCCTAGGACTGAAATGAAGCTTGGTGAACTTATCACACAAAGCAATGCTCCACAGGCGGGTTTCACATGCCACCAACTCCACATTCACAGACAACTTCAACGCCAAAGCCGTTTTCAGGTAGCCCTCAATGCAAAGGCTCCAGGCCCAAATATTGGTGTGAGAGCTAATTCAATCAAGGAAACACTGCATGTTGGTGAAGCGCATATTGAAGAAGAATCAGGCGAGTGGTTCTTGTGAGAGAACAACTCCATTTGGCTCACTAACTTCACACACCATCAGGCTTCCAAGCAGCTCTCAAGGAAACTCAGTTTTCACACTCTAGGCTTAATGCCCTTTGAGTGCCTAGGACTGAAATGAAGCTTGGTGAGATTCCCACACAAACAAATGCTCCACATGCGGGTTTCACATGCCACCAACTCCACATTCACAGACAACTTCAGCGCCAAAGCCGTTTTCAGATAGCTCTCAATGCAAAGACTCTAGGCCCAAATATTGGTGTGAGAGCTAATTCAATCAAGGAAACACTGCATGTTGGTGAAGCGCATATTGAAGAAGAATCAGCCGAGTGGTTCTTGTGGGAGAACAACTCCATTTGGCTCACTAACTTCACACACCATCAGGCTACCATGCAGCTCTCAAGGAAACTCAGTTTTCACACTCTAGGCTTAATGCCCTTTGAGTGCCTAGGACTGAAATGAAGCTTGGTGAACTTATCACACAAAGCAATGCTCCACAGGCGGGTTTCACATGCCACCAACTCCACATTCACAGACAACTTCAGCGCCAAAGCCGTTTTCAGATAGCCCTCAACACAAAGGCTCTAGGCACAAATATTGGTGTGAGAGCTAATTCAATCAAGGAAACACTGCATGTTGTTGAAGGGCATATTGAAGAAGAATCAGCTGAGTGGTTCTTGTGGGAGAACAACTCCATTTGGCTCACTAACTTCACACACCATCAGGCTTCCAACCAGCTCTCAAGGAAACTCAGTTTTCACACTCTAGGCTTAATGCCCTTTGAGTGCCTAGGACTGAAATGAAGCTTGGTGAGCTTATCACACAAACCAATGCTCCACAGGCGGGTTTCACATGCCACCAACTCCACATTCACAGACAACTTCAGCGCCAAAGCCGTTTTCAGATAGCCCTCAACACAAAGGCTCTAGGCACAAATATTGGTGTGAGACCTAATTCAATCAAGGAAACACTGCATGTTGTTGAAGGGCATATTGAAGAAGAATCAGCTGAGTGGTTCTTGTGGGAGAACAACTCCATTTGGCTCACTAACTTCACACACCATCAGGCTTCCAAGCAGCTCTCAAGGAAACTCAGTTTTCACACTCTAGGCTTAATGCCCTTTGAGTGCCTAGGACTGAAATGAAGCTTGGTGAGATTCCCACACAAACCAATGCTCCACAGGCGGATTTCACATGCCACCAACTCCACATTCACAGACAACTTCAGCGCCAAAGCCATTTTCAGATACCTCAAAATGCAAAGGCTCCAAGCCCAAATATTGGTGTGAGAGAGAATTCAATCAAGGAAACACTGCATGTTGGTGAAGCGCATATTGAAGAAGAATCAGCCGAGTGGTTCTTGTGGGAGAACAACTCCATTTGGCTCACTAACTTCACACACCATCAGGCTTCCATGCAGCTCTCAAGGAAACTCAGTTTTCACACTCTAGGCTTAATGCCCTTTGAGTGCATTATGTAGGAATGAACCTGGTAGAGCATCGCACACAAACCAATGCTCCACATGTGGGTTTCACATGCCACCAACTCCACATTCACAGACAACTTCAGCGCCAAAGCCATTTTCAGATAGCCCTCAATGCAAAGGCTCTAGGCGAAAATATTGGTGTGAGAGCTAATTCAATCAAGGAAACACTGCATGTTGGTGAAGGGCATATTGAAGAAGAATCAGGCGAGTGGTTCTTGTGGGAGAACAACTCCATTTGGCTCACTAACTTCACACACCATCAGGCTACCATGCAGCTCTCAAGGAAACTCAGTTTTCACACTCTAGGCTTAATGCCCTTTGAGTGCATTATGTAGGAATGAACCTGATAGAGCATCCCACACAAACCAATGCTCCACATGCGGGTTTCACATGCCACCAACTCCACATTCACAGACAACTTCAGCGCCAAAGCCGTTTTCAGATAGCCCTCAACACAAAGGCTCTAGGCACAAATATTGGTGTGAGAGCTAATTCAATCAAGGAAACACTGCATGTTGTTGAAGGGCATATTGAAGAAGAATCAGCTGAGTGGTTCTTGTGGGAGAACAACTCCATTTGGCTCACTAACTTCACACACCATCAGGCTTCCAAGCAGCTCTCAAGGAAACTCAGTTTTCACACTCTAGGCTTAATGCCCTTTGAGTGCCTAGGACTGAAATGAAACTTGGTGAGCTTATCACACAAACCAATGCTCCACAGGCGGGTTTCACATGCCACCAACTCCACATTCACAGACAACTTCAGCGCCAAAGCCGTTTTCACGTAGCCCTCAATGCAAAGGCTCCAGGCCCAAATATTGGTGTGAGAGCTAATTCAATCAAGGAAACACTGCATGTTGGTGAAGCGCATATTGAAGAAGAATCAGCCGAGTGGTTCTTGTGGGAGAACAACTCCATTTGGCTCACTAACTTCACACACCATCAGGCTTCCAAGCAGCTCTCAAGGAAACTCAGTTTTCACACTCTAGGCTTAATGCCCTTTGAGTGCCTAGGACTGAAATGAAGCTTGGTGAGATTCCCACACAAACCAATGCTCCACATGCGGGTTTCACATGCCACCAACTCCACATTCACAGACAACTTCAGCGCCAAAGCCATTTTCAGATACCTCAAAATGCAAAGGCTCCAAGCCCAAATGTTGGTGTGAGAGAGAATTCAATCAAGGAAACACTGCATGTTGGTGAAGCGCATATTGAAGAAGAATCAGCCGAGTGGTTCTTGTGGGAGAACAACTCCATTTGGCTCACTAACTTCACACACCATCAGGCTTCCATGCAGCTCTCAAGGAAACTCAGTTTTCACACTCTAGGCTTAATGCCCTTTGAGTGCATTATGTAGGAATGAACCTGGTAGAGCATCCCACACAAACCAATGCTCCACATGTGGGTTTCACATGCCACCAACTCCACATTCACAGACAACTTCAGCGCCAAAGCCATTTTCAGATAGCCCTCAATGCAAAGGCTCTAGGCGAAAATATTGGTGTGAGAGCTAATTCAATCAAGGAAACACTGCATGTTGGTGAAGGGCATATTGAAGAAGAATCAGCCGAGTGGTTCTTGTGGGAGAACAACTCCATTTGGCTCACTAACTTCACACACCATCAGGCTTCCAAGCAGCTCTCAAAGAAACTCAGTTTTCACACACTAGGCTTAATGCCCTTTGAGTGCATTATCTAGGAATGAACCTGGTAGAGCATCCCACACAAACCAATGCTCCACATGCGAGTTTCACATGCCACCAACTCCACATTCACAGACAACTTCAGCGCCAAAGCCATTTTCAGATAGCCCTCAATGCAAAGGCTTCTAGGCGCAAATAATGGTGTGAGAGCTAATTTAATCAAGGAAACACTGCATGTTGGTGAAGCGCATATTGAAGAAGAATCAGCCGAGTGGTTCTTGTGGGAGAACAACTCCATTTGGCTCACTAACTTCACACACCATCAGGCTTCCAAGCAGCTCTCAAGGAAACTCAGTTTTCACACTCTAGGCTTAATGCCCTTTGAGTGCCTAGGACTGAAATGAAGCTTGGTGAGATTCCCACACAAACCAATGCTCCACAGGCGGGTTTCACATGCCACCAACTCCACATTCACAGACAACTTCAGCGCCAAAGCCATTTTCAGATAGCTCTCAATACAAAGGCTCTAGGCGCAAATATTGGTGTGAGAGCTAATTCAATCAAGGAAACACTGCATGTTGGTGAAGCGCATATTGAACAAGAATCAGGCGAGTGGTTCTTGTGGGACAACAACTCCATTTGGCTCACTAACTTCACACACCATCAGGCTTCCAAGCAGCTCTCAAGGAAACTCAGTTTTCACACTCTAGGCTTAATGCCCTTTGAGTGCATTATGTAGGAATGAACCTGGTAGAGCATCCCACACAAACGAATGCTCCACATGCGGGTTTCACATGCCACCAACTCCACATTCACAGACAACTTCAGCGCCAAAGCCATTTTCAGATAGCCCTCAATGCAAAGGCTCTAGGCGAAAATATTGGTGTGAGAGCTAATTCAATCAAGGAAACACTGCATGTTGGTGAAGCGCATATTGAAGAAGAATCAGCCGAGTGGTTCTTGTGGGAGAACAACTCCATTTGGCTCACTAACTTCACACACCATCAGGCTTCCATGCAGCTCTCAAGGAAACTCAGTTTTCACACTCTAGGCTTAATGCCCTTTGAGTGCATTATGTAGGAATGAACCTGGTAGAGCATCCCACACAAACCAATGCTCCACATGCGGGTTTCACATCCTACCACCTCCACATTCACAGACAACTTCAGCGCCAAAGCCATTTTCAGATAGCCCTCAATGCAAAGGCTCTAGGCGCAAATATTGGTGTGAGAGCGAATTCAATCAAGGAAACACTGCATGTTGGTGAAGCGCATATTGAAGAAGAATCAGCCGAGTGGTTCTTGTGGGAGAACAACTCCATTTGGCTCACTAACTTCACACACCATCAGGCTTCCAAGCAGCTCTCAAGGAAACTCAGTTTTCACACTCTAGGCTTAATGCCCTTTGAGTGCCTAGGATTGAAATGAAGCTTGGTGAGATTCTCACACAAACAAATGCTCCACATGCGGGTTTCACATGCCACCAACTCCACATTCACAGACAACTTCAGCGCCACAGCCGTTTTCAGATAGCTCTCAATGCAAAGACTCTAGGCCCAAATATTGGTGTGAGAGCGAATTCAATCAAGGAAACACTGCATGTTGGTGAAGCGCATATTGAAGAAGAATCAGCCGAGTGGTTCTTGTGGGAGAACAACTCCATTTGGCTCACTAACTTCACACACCATCAGGCTACCATGCAGCTCTCAAGGAAACTCAGTTTTCACACTCTAGGCTTAATGCCCTTTGAGTGCATTATGTAGGAATGAACCTGATAGAGCATCCCACACAAACCAATGCTCCACATGCGGGTTTCACATGCCACCAACTCCACATTCACAGACAACTTCAGCGCCAAAGCCGTTTTCAGATAGCCCTCAACACAAAGGCTCTAGGCACAAATATTGGTGTGAGAGCTAATTCAATCAAGGAAACACTGCATGTTGTTGAAGGGCATATTGAAGAAGAATCAGCCGAGTGGTTCTTGTGGGAGAACAACTCCATTTGGCTCACTAACTTCACACACCATCAGGCTTCCAAGCAGCTCTCAAGGAAACTCAGTTTTCACACTCTATGCTTAATGCCCTTTGAGTGCATTATCTAGGAATGAACCTGGTAGAGCATCCCACACAAACCAATGCTCCACATGCGAGTTTCACATGCCACCAACTCCACATTCACAGACAACTTCAGCGCCAAAGCCATTTTCAGATAGCCCTCAATGCAAAGGCTCTAGGCGCAAATATTGGTGTGAGAGCTAATTCAATCAAGGAAACACTGCATGTTAGTGAAGCGCATATTGAAGAAGAATCAGCTGAGTGGTTCTTGTGGGAGAACAACTCCATTTGGCTCACTAACTTCACACACCATCAGGCTTCCAAGCAGCTCTCAAGGAAACTCAGTTTTCACACTCTAGGCTTAATGCCCTTTGAGTGCCTAGGAATGAAATGAAGCTTGGTGAACTTATCACACAAAGCAATGCTCCACAGGCGGGTTTCACATGCCACCAACTCCACATTCACAGACAACTTCAACGCCAAAGCCGTTTTCAGGTAGCCCTCAATGCAAAGGCTCCAGGCCCAAATATTGGTGTGAGAGCTAATTCAATCAAGGAAACACTGCATGTTGGTGAAGCGCATATTGAAGAAGAATCAGCTGAGTGGTTCTTGTGGGAGAACAACTCCATTTGGCTCACTAACTTCACACACCATCAGGCTACCATGCAGCTCTCAAGGAAACTCAGTTTTCACACTCTAGGCTTAATGCCCTTTGAGTGCATTATGTAGGAATGAACCTGATAGAGCATCCCACACAAACCAATGCTCCACATGCGGGTTTCACATGCCACCAACTCCACATTCACAGACAACTTCAGCGCCAAAGCCGTTTTCAGATAGCCCTCAACACAAAGGCTCTAAGCACAAATATTGGTGTGAGAGCTAATTCAATCAAGGAAACACTGCATGTTGTTGAAGGGCATATTGAAGAAGAATCAGCCGAGTGGTTCTTGTGGGAGAACAACTCCATTTGGCTCACTAACTTCACACACCATCAGGCTTCCATGCAGCTCTCAAGGAAACTCAGTTTTCACACTCTAGGCTTAATGCCCTTTGAGTGCATAGGACTGAAATGAAGCTTGGTGAGATTCCCACACAAACCAATGCTCCACAGGCGAATTTCACATGCCACCAACTCCACATTCACAGACAACTTCAGCGCCAAAGCTGTTTTCAGATAGCTCTCAATGCAAAGGCTCTAGGCGAAAATATTGGTGTGAGAGCTAATTCAATCAAGGAAACACTGCATGTTGGTGAAGCGCATATTGAAGAAGAATCAGCCGAGTGGTTCTTGTGGGAGAACAACTCCATTTGGCTCACTAACTTCACACACCATCAGGCTTCCATGCAGCTCTCAGGGAAACTCAGTTTTCATACTCTAGGCTTAATGCCCTTTGAGTGCATTATGTAGGAATGAACCTGGTAGAGCATCCCACACAAACCAATGCTCCACATGTGGGTTTCACATGCCACCAACTCCACATTCACAGACAACTTCAGCGCCAAAGCCATTTTCAGATAGCCCTCAATGCAAAGGCTCTAGGCGAAAATATTGTTGTGAGAGCTAATTCAATCAAGGAAACACTGCATGTTGGTGAAGGGCATATTGAAGAAGAATCAGCCGAGTGGTTCTTGTGGGAGAACAACTCCATTTGGCTCACTAACTTCACACACCATCAGGCTTCCAAGCAGCTCTCAAGGAAACTCAGTTTTCACACTCTAGGCTTAATGCCCTTTGAGTGCATTATCTAGGAATGAACCTGGTAGAGCATCCCACACAAACCAATGCTCCACATGCGAGTTTCACATGCCACCAACTCCACATTCACAGACAAATTCAGCGCCAAAGCCATTTTCAGATAGCCCTCAATGCAAAGGCTCTAGGCGCAAATATTGGTGTGAGAGCTAATTCAATCAAGGAAACACTGCATGTTAGTGAAGCGCATATTGAAGAAGAATCAGCTGAGTGGTTCTTGTGGGAGAACAACTCCATTTGGCTCACTAACTTCACACACCATCAGGCTTCCAAGCAGCTCTCAAGGAAACTCAGTTTTCACACTCTAGGCTTAATGCCCTTTGAGTGCCTAGGACTGAAATGAAGCTTGGTGAACTTATCACACAAAGCAATGCTCCACAGGCGGGTTTCACATGCCACCAACTCCACATTCACAGACAACTTCAACGCCAAAGCCGTTTTCAGGTAGCCCTCAATGCAAAGGCTCCAGGCCCAAATATTGGTGTGAGAGCTAATTCAATCAAGGAAACACTGCATGTTGGTGAAGCGCATATTGAACAAGAATCAGCTGAGTGGTTCTTGTGGGAGAACAACTCCATTTGGCTCACTAACTTCACACACCATCAGGCTTCCAAGCAGCTCTCAAGGAAACTCAGTTTTCACACTCTAGGCTTAATGCCCTTTGAGTGCATTATGTAGGAATGAACCTGATAGAGCATCCCACACAAACCAATGCTCCACATGCGGGTTTCACATGCCACCAACTCCACATTCACAGACAACTTCAGCGCCAAAGCCGTTTTCAGATAGCCCTCAACACAAAGGCTCTAGGCGCAAATATTGGTGTGAGAGCTAATTCAATCAAGGAAACACTGCATGTTGTTGAAGGGCATATTGAAGAAGAATCAGCCGAGTGGTTCTTGTGGGAGAACAACTCCATTTGGCTCACTAACTTCACACACCATCAGGCTTCCAAGCAGCTCTCAAGGAAACTCAGTTTTCACACTCTAGGCTTAATGCCCTTTGAGTGCCTAGGAATGAACCTGGTAGAGCATCCCACACAAACCAATGCTCCACATGCGGGTTTCACATGCCACCAACTCCACATTCACAGACAACTTCAGCGCCAAAGCCATTTTCAGATAGCCCTCAATGCAAAGGCTCTAGACGCAAATATTGGTGTGAGAGCTAATTCAATCAAGGAAACACTGCATGTTGGTGAAGCGCATATTGAAGAAGAATCAACCGAGTGGTTCTTGTGGGCAACAACTCCATTTGGCTCACTAACTTCACACACCATCAGGCTTCCAAGCAGCTCTCAAGGAAACTCAGTTTTCACACTCTAGGCTTAATGCCCTTTGAGTGCCTAGGACTGAAATGAAGCTTGGTGAGATTCCCACACAAACCAATGCTCCACATGCGAGTTTCACATGCCACCAACTCCACATTCACAGACAACTTCAGCGCCAAAGCCGTTTTCAGATAGCTCTCAATGCAAAGACTCTAGGCCCAAATATTGGTGTGAGAGCTAATTCAATCAAGGAAACACTGCATGTTGGTGAAGCGCATATTGAAGAAGAATCAGCCGAGTGGTTCTTGTGGGAGAACAACTCCATTTGGCTCACTAACTTCACACACCATCAGGCTACCATGCAGCTCTCAAGGAAACTCAGTTTTCACACTCTAGGCTTAATGCCCTTTGAGTGCCTAGGACTGAAATGAAGCTTGGTGAACTTATCACACAAAGCAATGCTCCACATGCGGGTTTCACATGCCACCAACTCCACATTCACAGACAACTTCAGCGCCACAGTCGTTTTCAGATAGCCCTCAACACAAAGGCTCTAGGCACAAATATTGGTGTGAGAGCTAATTCAATCAAGGAAACACTGCATGTTGTTGAAGGGCATATTGAAGAAGAATCAGCTGAGTGGTTCTTGTGGGAGAACAACTCCATTTGGCTCACTAACTTCACACACCATCAGGCTTCCAACCAGCTCTCAAGGAAACTCAGTTTTCACACTCTAGGCTTAATGCCCTTTGAGTGCCTAGGAATGAAATGAAACTTGGTGAGCTTATCACACAAACCAATGCTCCACAGGCGGGTTTCACATGCCACCAACTCCACATTCACAGACAACTTCAGCGCCAAAGCCGTTTTCACGTAGCCCTCAATGCAAAGGCTCCAGGCCCAAATATTGGTGTGAGAGCTAATTCAATCAAGGAAACATTGCATGTTGGTGAAGCGCATATTGAAGAAGAATCAGCCGAGTGGTTCTTGTGGGAGAACAACTCCATTTGGCTCACTAACTTCACACACCATCAGGCTTCCAAGCAGCTCTCAAGGAAACTCAGTTTTCACACTCTAGGCTTAATGCCCTTTGAGTGCCTAGGACTGAAATGAAGCTTGGTGAGATTCCCACACAAACCAATGCTCCACAGGCGGATTTCACATGCCACCAACTCCACATTCACAGACAACTTCAGCGCCAAAGCCATTTTCAGATACCTCAAAATGCAAAGGCTCCAAGCCCAAATATTGGTGTGAGAGAGAATTCAATCAAGGAAACACTGCATGTTGGTGAAGCGCATATTGAAGAAGAATCAGCCGAGTGGTTCTTGTGGGAGAACAACTCCATTTGGCTCACTAACTTCACACACCATCAGGCTTCCATGCAGCTCTCAAGGAAACTCAGTTTTCACACTCTAGGCTTAATGCCCTTTGAGTGCATTATGTAGGAATGAACCTGGTAGAGCATCGCACACAAACCAATGCTCCACATGTGGGTTTCACATGCCACCAACTCCACATTCACAGACAACTTCAGCGCCAAAGCCATTTTCAGATAGCCCTCAATGCAAAGGCTCTAGGCGAAAATATTGGTGTGAGAGCTAATTCAATCAAGGAAACACTGCATGTTGGTGAAGGGCATATTGAAGAAGAATCAGCCGAGTGGTTCTTGTGGGAGAACAACTCCATTTGGCTCACTAACTTCACACACCATCAGGCTTCCAAGCAGCTCTCAAAGAAACTCAGTTTTCACACTCTAGGCTTAATGCCCTTTGAGTGCATTATGTAGGAATGAACCTGGTAGAGCATCCCACACAAACCAATGCTCCACATGCGAGTTTCACATGATACCAACTCCACATTCACAGACAACTTCAGCGCCAAAGCCATTTTCAGATAGCCCTCAATGCAAAGGCTCTAGGCGCAAATATTGGTGTGAGAGCTAATTCAATCAAGGAAACACTGCATGTTGGTGAAGCGCATATTGAAGAAGAATCAGCCGAGTGGTTCTTGTGGGAGAACAACTCCATTTGGCTCACTAACTTCACACACCATCAGGCTTCCAAGCAGCTCTCAAGGAAACTCAGTTTTCACACTCTAGGCTTAATGCTCTTTGAGTGCCTAGGACTGAAATGAAGCTTGGTGAGATTCCCACACAAACCAATGCTCCACAGGCGGGTTTCACATGCCACCAACTCCACATTCACAGACAACTTCAGCGCCAAAGCCATTTTCAGATAGCTCTCAATACAAAGGCTCTAGGCGCAAATATTGGTGTGAGAGCTAATTCAATCAAGGAAACACTGCATGTTGGTGAAGCGCATATTGAACAAGAATCAGGCGAGTGGTTCTTGTGGGACAACAACTCCATTTGGCTCACTAACTTCACACACCATCAGGCTACCATGCAGCTCTCAAGGAAACTCAGTTTTCACACTCTAGGCTTAATGCCCTTTGAGTGCATTATGTAGGAATGAACCTGATAGAGCATCCCACACAAACCAATGCTCCACATGCGGGTTTCACATGCCACCAACTCCACATTCACAGACAACTTCAGCGCCAAAGCCGTTTTCAGATAGCCCTCAACACAAAGGCTCTAGGCACAAATATTGGTGTGAGAGCTAATTCAATCAAGGAAACACTGCATGTTGTTGAAGGGCATACTGAAGAAGAATCAGCTGAGTGGTTCTTGTGGGAGAACAACTCCATTTGGCTCACTAACTTCACACACCATCAGCTTCCAAGCAGCTCTCAAGGAAACTCAGTTTTCACACTCTATGCTTAATGCCCTTTGAGTGCCTAGGACTGAAATGAAACTTGGTGAGCTTATCACACAAACCAATGCTCCACAGGCGGGTTTCACATGCCACCAACTCCACATTCACAGACAACTTCAGCGCCAAAGCCGTTTTCACGTAGCCCTCAATGCAAAGGCTCCAGGCCCAAATATTGGTGTGAGAGCTAATTCAATCAAGGAAACACTGCATGTTGGTGAAGCGCATATTGAAGAAGAATCAGCCGAGTGGTTCTTGTGGGAGAACAACTCCATTTGGCTCACTAACTTCACACACCATCAGGCTTCCAAGCAGCTCTCAAGGAAACTCAGTTTTCACACTCTAGGCTTAATGCCCTTTGAGTGCCTAGGACTGAAATGAAGCTTGGTGAGATTCCCACACAAACCAATGCTCCACATGCGGGTTTCACATGCCACCAACTCCACATTCACAGACAACTTCAGCGCCAAAGCCATTTTCAGATACCTCAAAATGCAAAGGCTCCAAGCCCAAATATTGGTGTGAGAGAGAATTCAATCAAGGAAACACTGCATGTTGGTGAAGCGCATATTGAAGAAGAATCAGCCGAGTGGTTCTTGTGGGAGAACAACTCCATTTGGCTCACTAACTTCACACACCATCAGGCTTCCATGCAGCTCTCAAGGAAACTCAGTTTTCACACTCTAGGCTTAATGCCCTTTGAGTGCATTATGTAGGAATGAACCTGGTAGAGCATCGCACACAAACCAATGCTCCACATGTGGGTTTCACATGCCACCAACTCCACATTCACAGACAACTTCAGCGCCAAAGCCATTTTCAGATAGCCCTCAATGCAAAGGCTCTAGGCGAAAATATTGGTGTGAGAGCTAATTCAATCAAGGAAACACTGCATGTTGGTGAAGGGCATATTGAAGAAGAATCAGCCGAGTGGTTCTTGTGGGAGAACAACTCCATTTGGCTCACTAACTTCACACACCATCAGGCTTCCAAGCAGCTCTCAAAGAAACTCAGTTTTCACACACTAGGCTTAATGCCCTTTGAGTGCATTATCTAGGAATGAACCTGGTAGAGCATCCCACACAAACCAATGCTCCACATGCGAGTTTCACATGCCACCAACTCCACATTCACAGACAACTTCAGCGCCAAAGCCATTTTCAGATAGCCCTCAATGCAAAGGCTTCTAGGCGCAAATAATGGTGTGAGAGCTAATTTAATCAAGGAAACACTGCATGTTGGTGAAGCGCATATTGAAGAAGAATCAGCCGAGTGGTTCTTGTGGGAGAACAACTCCATTTGGCTCACTAACTTCACACACCATCAGGCTTCCAAGCAGCTCTCAAGGAAACTCAGTTTTCACACTCTAGGCTTAATGCCCTTTGAGTGCCTAGGACTGAAATGAAGCTTGGTGAGATTCCCACACAAACCAATGCTCCACAGGCGGGTTTCACATGCCACCAACTCCACATTCACAGACAACTTCAGCGCCAAAGCCATTTTCAGATAGCTCTCAATACAAAGGCTCTAGGCGCAAATATTGGTGTGAGAGCTAATTCAATCAAGGAAACACTGCATGTTGGTGAAGCGCATATTGAACAAGAATCAGGCGAGTGGTTCTTGTGGGACAACAACTCCATTTGGCTCACTAACTTCACACACCATCAGGCTTCCAAGCAGCTCTCAAGGAAACTCAGTTTTCACACTCTAGGCTTAATGCCCTTTGAGTGCATTATGTAGGAATGAACCTGGTAGAGCATCCCACACAAACCAATGCTCCACATGCGGGTTTCACATCCTACCAACTCCACATTCACAGACAACTTCAGCGCCAAAGCCATTTTCAGATAGCCCTCAATGCAAAGGCTCTAGGCCCAAATATTGTTGTGAGAGCTAATTCAATCAAGGAAACACTGCATGTTGGTGAAGCGCATATTGAAGAAGAATCAGCCGAGTGGTTCTTGTGGGAGAACAACTCCATTTGGCTCACTAACTTCACACACCATCAGGCTTCCAAGCAGCTCTCAAGGAAACTCAGTTTTCACACTCTAGGCTTAATGCCCTTTGAGTGCCTAGGAATGAACCTGGTAGAGCATCCCACACAAACCAATGCTCCACATGCGGGTTTCACATGCCACCAACTCCACATTCACAGACAACTTCAGCGCCACAGCCGTTTTCAGATAGCTCTCAATGCAAAGACTCTAGGCCCAAATATTGGTGTGAGAGCGAATTCAATCAAGGAAACACTGCATGTTGGTGAAGCGCATATTGAAGAAGAATCAGCCGAGTGGTTCTTGTGGGAGAACAACTCCATTTGGCTCACTAACTTCACACACCATCAGGCTACCATGCAGCTCTCAAGGAAACTCAGTTTTCACACTCTAGGCTTAATGCCCTTTGAGTGCATTATGTAGGAATGAACCTGATAGAGCATCCCACACAAACCAATGCTCCACATGCGGGTTTCACATGCCACCAACTCCACATTCACAGACAACTTCAGCGCCAAAGCCGTTTTCAGATAGCCCTCAACACAAAGGCTCTAGGCACAAATATTGGTGTGAGAGCTAATTCAATCAAGGAAACACTGCATGTTGTTGAAGGGCATATTGAAGAAGAATCAGCCGAGTGGTTCTTGTGGGAGAACAACTCCATTTGGCTCACTAACTTCACACACCATCAGGCTTCCAACCAGCTCTCAAGGAAACTCAGTTTTCACACTCTAGGCTTAATGCCCTTTGAGTGCATAGGACTGAAATGAAGCTTGGTGAGATTCCCACACAAACCAATGCTCCACAGGCGAATTTCACATGCCACCAACTCCACATTCACAGACAACTTCAACGCCAAAGCTGTTTTCAGATAGCTCTCAATGCAAAGGCTCTAGGCGAAAATATTGGTGTGAGAGCTAATTCAATCAAGGAAACACTGCATGTTGGTGAAGCGCATATTGAAGAAGAATCAGCCGAGTGGTTCTTGTGGGAGAACAACTCCATTTGGCTCACTAACTTCACACACCATCAGGCTTCCATGCAGCTCTCAGGGAAACTCAGTTTTCATACTCTAGGCTTAATGCCCTTTGAGTGCATTATGTAGGAATGAACCTGGTAGAGCATCCCACACAAACCAATGCTCCACATGTGGGTTTCACATGCCACCAACTCCACATTCACAGACAACTTCAGCGCCAAAGCCATTTTCAGATAGCCCTCAATGCAAAGGCTCTAGGCGAAAATATTGTTGTGAGAGCTAATTCAATCAAGGAAACACTGCATGTTGGTGAAGGGCATATTGAAGAAGAATCAGCCGAGTGGTTCTTGTGGGAGAACAACTCCATTTGGCTCACTAACTTCACACACCATCAGGCTTCCAAGCAGCTCTCAAGGAAACTCAGTTTTCACACTCTAGGCTTAATGCCCTTTGAGTGCATTATCTAGGAATGAACCTGGTAGAGCATCCCACACAAACCAATGCTCCACATGCGAGTTTCACATGCCACCAACTCCACATTCACAGACAAATTCAGCGCCAAAGCCATTTTCAGATAGCCCTCAATGCAAAGGCTCTAGGCGCAAATATTGGTGTGAGAGCTAATTCAATCAAGGAAACACTGCATGTTAGTGAAGCGCATATTGAAGAAGAATCAGCTGAGTGGTTCTTGTGGGAGAACAACTCCATTTGGCTCACTAACTTCACACACCATCAGGCTTCCAAGCAGCTCTCAAGGAAACTCAGTTTTCACACTCTAGGCTTAATGCCCTTTGAGTGCCTAGGACTGAAATGAAGCTTGGTGAACTTATCACACAAAGCAATGCTCCACATGCGGGTTTCACATGCCACCAACTCCACATTCACAGACAACTTCAACGCCAAAGCCGTTTTCAGGTAGCCCTCAATGCAAAGGCTCCAGGCCCAAATATTGGTGTGAGAGCTAATTCAATCAAGGAAACACTGCATGTTGGTGAAGCGCATATTGAAGAAGAATCAGCTGAGTGGTTCTTGTGGGAGAACAACTCCATTTGGCTCACTAACTTCACACACCATCAGGCTTCCAAGCAGCTCTCAAGGAAACTCAGTTTTCACACTCTAGGCTTAATGCCCTTTGAGTGCATTATGTAGGAATGAACCTGATAGAGCATCCCACACAAACCAATGCTCCACATGCGGGTTTCACATGCCACCAACTCCACATTCACAGACAACTTCAGCGCCAAAGCCGTTTTCAGATAGCCCTCAACACAAAGGCTCTAGGCGCAAATATTGGTGTGAGAGCTAATTCAATCAAGGAAACACTGCATGTTGTTGAAGGGCATATTGAAGAAGAATCAGCCGAGTGGTTCTTGTGGGAGAACAACTCCATTTGGCTCACTAACTTCACACACCATCAGGCTTCCAAGCAGCTCTCAAGGAAACTCAGTTTTCACACTCTAGGCTTAATGCCCTTTGAGTGCATTATGTAGGAATGAACCTGGTAGAGCATCCCACACAAACCAATGCTCCACATGCGGGTTTCACATGCCACCAACTCCACATTCACAGACAACTTCAGCGCCAAAGCCATTTTCAGATAGCCCTCAATGCAAAGGCTCTAGACGCAAATATTGGTGTGAGAGCTAATTCAATCAAGGAAACACTGCATGTTGGTGAAGCGCATATTGAAGAAGAATCAACCGAGTGGTTCTTGTGGGCAACAACTTCATTTGGCTCACTAACTTCACACACCATCAGGCTTCCAAGCAGCTCTCAAGGAAACTCAGTTTTCACACTCTAGGCTTAATGCCCTTTGAGTGCCTAGGACTGAAATGAAGCTTTTGAGCTTATCACACAAACCAATGCTCCACATGCGGGTTTCACATGCCACCAACTCCACATTCACAGACAACTTCAGCGCCAAAGCCATTTTCAGATAGCCCTCAATGCAAAGGCTCTAGGCGCAAATATTGGTGTGAGAGCTAATTCAATCAAGGAAACACTGCATGTTGGTGAAGCGCATATTGAAGAAGAATCAGCCGAGTGGTTCTTGTGGGAGAACAACTCCATTTGGCTCACTAACTTCACACACCATCAGGCTTCCATGCAGCTCTCAAGGAAACTCAGTTTTCACACTCTAGGCTTAATGCCCTTTGAGTGCATTATGTAGGAATGAACCTGGTAGAGCATCCCACACAAACCAATGCTCCACATGCGGGTTTCACATGCCACCAACTCCACATTCACAGACAACTTCAGCGCCAAAGCCGTTTTCAGATAGCCCTCAACACAAAGGCTCTAGGCACAAATATTGGTGTGAGAGCTAATTCAATCAAGGACACACTGCATGTTGGTGAAGCGCATATTGAAGAAGAATCAGCCGAGTGGTTCTTGTGGGAGAACAACTCCATTTGGCTCACTAACTTCACACACCATCAGGCTTCCAAGCAGCTCTCAAGGAAACTCAGTTTTCACACTCTAGGCTTAATGCCCTTTGAGTGCCTAGGAATGAAATGAAGCTTGGTGAACTTATCACACAAAGCAATGCTCCACAGGCGGGTTTCACATGCCACCAACTCCACATTCACAGACAACTTCAACGCCAAAGCCGTTTTCAGGTAGCCCTCAATGCAAAGGCTCCAGGCCCAAATATTGGTGTGAGAGCTAATTCAATCAAGGAAACACTGCATGTTGGTGAAGCGCATATTGAAGAAGAATCAGCTGAGTGGTTCTTGTGGGAGAACAACTCCATTTGGCTCACTAACTTCACACACCATCAGGCTACCATGCAGCTCTCAAGGAAACTCAGTTTTCACACTCTAGGCTTAATGCCCTTTGAGTGCATTATGTAGGAATGAACCTGATAGAGCATCCCACACAAACCAATGCTCCACATGCGGGTTTCACATGCCACCAACTCCACATTCACAGACAACTTCAGCGCCAAAGCCGTTTTCAGATAGCCCTCAACACAAAGGCTCTAGGCACAAATATTGGTGTGAGAGCTAATTCAATCAAGGAAACACTGCATGTTGTTGAAGGGCATATTGAAGAAGAATCAGCCGAGTGGTTCTTGTGGGAGAACAACTCCATTTGGCTCACTAACTTCACACACCATCAGGCTTCCATGCAGCTCTCAAGGAAACTCAGTTTTCACACTCTAGGCTTAATGCCCTTTGAGTGCATAGGACTGAAATGAAGCTTGGTGAGATTCCCACACAAACCAATGCTCCACAGGCGAATTTCACATGCCACCAACTCCACATTCACAGACAACTTCAGCGCCAAAGCTGTTTTCAGATAGCTCTCAATGCAAAGGCTCTAGGCGAAAATATTGGTGTGAGAGCTAATTCAATCAAGGAAACACTGCATGTTGGTGAAGCGCATATTGAAGAAGAATCAGCCGAGTGGTTCTTGTGGGAGAACAACTCCATTTGGCTCACTAACTTCACACACCATCAGGCTTCCATGCAGCTCTCAGGGAAACTCAGTTTTCATACTCTAGGCTTAATGCCCTTTGAGTGCATTATGTAGGAATGAACCTGGTAGAGCATCCCACACAAACCAATGCTCCACATGTGGGTTTCACATGCCACCAACTCCACATTCACAGACAACTTCAGCGCCAAAGCCATTTTCAGATAGCCCTCAATGCAAAGGCTCTAGGCGAAAATATTGTTGTGAGAGCTAATTCAATCAAGGAAACACTGCATGTTGGTGAAGGGCATATTGAAGAAGAATCAGCCGAGTGGTTCTTGTGGGAGAACAACTCCATTTGGCTCACTAACTTCACACACCATCAGGCTTCCAAGCAGCTCTCAAGGAAACTCAGTTTTCACACTCTAGGCTTAATGCCCTTTGAGTGCATTATGTAGGAATGAACCTGGTAGAGCATCCCACACAAACCAATGCTCCACATGCGGGTTTCACATGCCACCAACTCCACATTCACAGACAACTTCAGCGCCAAAGCCATTTTCAGATAGCCCTCAATGCAAAGGCTCTAGACGCAAATATTGGTGTGAGAGCTAATTCAATCAAGGAAACACTGCATGTTGGTGAAGCGCATATTGAAGAAGAATCAACCGAGTGGTTCTTGTGGGCAACAACTTCATTTGGCTCACTAACTTCACACACCATCAGGCTTCCAAGCAGCTCTCAAGGAAACTCAGTTTTCACACTCTAGGCTTAATGCCCTTTGAGTGCCTAGGACTGAAATGAAGCTTTTGAGCTTATCACACAAACCAATGCTCCACATGCGGGTTTCACATGCACCAACTCCACATTCACAGACAACTTCAGCGCCAAAGCCGTTTTCAGATAGCTCTCAATGCAAAGGCTCTAGGCGCAAATATTGGTGTGAGAGCTAATTCAATCAAGGAAACACTGCATGTTGGTGAAGCGCATATTGAAGAAGAATCAGCCGAGTGGTTCTTGTGGGAGAACAACTCCATTTGGCTCACTAACTTCACACACCATCAGGCTTCCATGCAGCTCTCAAGGAAACTCAGTTTTCACACTCTAGGCTTAATGCCCTTTGAGTGCATTATGTAGGAATGAACCTGGTAGAGCATCCCACACAAACCAATGCTCCACATGCGGGTTTCACATGCCACCAACTCCACATTCACAGACAACTTCAGCGCCAAAGCCGTTTTCAGATAGCCCTCAACACAAAGGCTCTAGGCACAAATATTGGTGTGAGAGCTAATTCAATCAAGGAAACACTGCATGTTGGTGAAGCGCATATTGAAGAAGAATCAGCCGAGTGGTTCTTGTGGGAGAACAACTCCATTTGGCTCACTAACTTCACACACCATCAGGCTTCCAAGCAGCTCTCAAGGAAACTCAGTTTTCACACTCTAGGCTTAATGCCCTTTGAGTGCCTAGGAATGAAATGAAGCTTGGTGAACTTATCACACAAAGCAATGCTCCACAGGCGGGTTTCACATGCCACCAACTCCACATTCACAGACAACTTCAACGCCAAAGCCGTTTTCAGGTAGCCCTCAATGCAAAGGCTCCAGGCCCAAATATTGGTGTGAGAGCTAATTCAATCAAGGAAACACTGCATGTTGGTGAAGCGCATATTGAAGAAGAATCAGCTGAGTGGTTCTTGTGGGAGAACAACTCCATTTGGCTCACTAACTTCACACACCATCAGGCTACCATGCAGCTCTCAAGGAAACTCAGTTTTCACACTCTAGGCTTAATGCCCTTTGAGTGCATTATGTAGGAATGAACCTGATAGAGCATCCCACACAAACCAATGCTCCACATGCGGGTTTCACATGCCACCAACTCCACATTCACAGACAACTTCAGCGCCAAAGCCGTTTTCAGATAGCCCTCAACACAAAGGCTCTAGGCACAAATATTGGTGTGAGAGCTAATTCAATCAAGGAAACACTGCATGTTGTTGAAGGGCATATTGAAGAAGAATCAGCCGAGTGGTTCTTGTGGGAGAACAACTCCATTTGGCTCACTAACTTCACACACCATCAGGCTTCCATGCAGCTCTCAAGGAAACTCAGTTTTCACACTCTAGGCTTAATGCCCTTTGAGTGCATAGGACTGAAATGAAGCTTGGTGAGATTCCCACACAAACCAATGCTC
The DNA here is from genome assembly GCF_030435755.1 of Ochotona princeps. Lineage (NCBI taxonomy): Eukaryota > Metazoa > Chordata > Mammalia > Lagomorpha > Ochotonidae > Ochotona > Ochotona princeps. Next base: position 232,329 of record NW_026700407.1, on the reverse strand, counting down.
CACAGGCGAATTTCACATGCCACCAACTCCACATTCACAGACAACTTCAGCGCCAAAGCTGTTTTCAGATAGCTCTCAATGCAAAGGCTCTAGGCGAAAATATTGGTGTGAGAGCTAATTCAATCAAGGAAACACTGCATGTTGGTGAAGCGCATATTGAAGAAGAATCAGCCGAGTGGTTCTTGTGGGAGAACAACTCCATTTGGCTCACTAACTTCACACACCATCAGGCTTCCATGCAGCTCTCAGGGAAACTCAGTTTTCATACTCTAGGCTTAATGCCCTTTGAGTGCATTATGTAGGAATGAACCTGGTAGAGCATCCCACACAAACCAATGCTCCACATGTGGGTTTCACATGCCACCAACTCCACATTCACAGACAACTTCAGCGCCAAAGCCATTTTCAGATAGCCCTCAATGCAAAGGCTCTAGGCGAAAATATTGTTGTGAGAGCTAATTCAATCAAGGAAACACTGCATGTTGGTGAAGGGCATATTGAAGAAGAATCAGCCGAGTGGTTCTTGTGGGAGAACAACTCCATTTGGCTCACTAACTTCACACACCATCAGGCTTCCAAGCAGCTCTCAAGGAAACTCAGTTTTCACACTCTAGGCTTAATGCCCTTTGAGTGCATTATCTAGGAATGAACCTGGTAGAGCATCCCACACAAACCAATGCTCCACATGCGAGTTTCACATGCCACCAACTCCACATTCACAGACAAATTCAGCGCCAAGCCATTTTCAGATAGCCCTCAATGCAAAGGCTCTAGGCGCAAATATTGGTGTGAGAGCTAATTCAATCAAGGAAACACTGCATGTTAGTGAAGCGCATATTGAAGAAGAATCAGCTGAGTGGTTCTTGTGGGAGAACAACTCCATTTGGCTCACTAACTTCACACACCATCAGGCTTCCAAGCAGCTCTCAAGGAAACTCAGTTTTCACACTCTAGGCTTAATGCCCTTTGAGTGCCTAGGACTGAAATGAAGCTTGGTGAACTTATCACACAAAGCAATGCTCCACAGGCGGGTTTCACATGCCACCAACTCCACATTCACAGACAACTTCAACGCCAAAGCCGTTTTCAGGTAGCCCTCAATGCAAAGGCTCCCCAGGCCCAAATATTGGTGTGAGAGCTAATTCAATCAAGGAAACACTGCATGTTGGTGAAGCGCATATTGAACAAGAATCAGCTGAGTGGTTCTTGTGGGAGAACAACTCCATTTGGCTCACTAACTTCACACACCATCAGGCTTCCAAGCAGCTCTCAAGGAAACTCAGTTTTCACACTCTAGGCTTAATGCCCTTTGAGTGCATTATGTAGGAATGAACCTGATAGAGCATCCCACACAAACCAATGCTCCACATGCGGGTTTCACATGCCACCAACTCCACATTCACAGACAACTTCAGCGCCAAAGCCGTTTTCAGATAGCCCTCAACACAAAGGCTCTAGGCGCAAATATTGGTGTGAGAGCTAATTCAATCAAGGAAACACTGCATGTTGTTGAAGCGCATATTGAAGAAGAATCAGCCGAGTGGTTCTTGTGGGAGAACAACTCCATTTGGCTCACTAACTTCACACACCATCAGGCTTCCAAGCAGCTCTCAAGGAAACTCAGTTTTCACACTCTAGGCTTAATGCCCTTTGAGTGCCTAGGAATGAACCTGGTAGAGCATCCCACACAAACCAATGCTCCACATGCGGGTTTCACATGCCACCAACTCCACATTCACAGACAACTTCAGCGCCAAAGCCATTTTCAGATAGCCCTCAATGCAAAGGCTCTAGACGCAAATATTGGTATGAGAGCTAATTCAATCAAGGAAACACTGCATGTTGGTGAAGCGCATATTGAAGAAGAATCAACCGAGTGGTTCTTGTGGGCAACAACTCCATTTGGCTCACTAACTTCACACACCATCAGGCTTCCAAGCAGCTCTCAAGGAAACTCAGTTTTCACACTCTAGGCTTAATGCCCTTTGAGTGCCTAGGACTGAAATGAAGCTTGGTGAGATTCCCACACAAACCAATGCTCCACATGCGAGTTTCACATGCCACCAACTCCACATTCACAGACAACTTCAGCGCCAAAGACGTTTTCAGATAGCTCTCAATGCAAAGACTCTAGGCCCAAATATTGGTGTGAGAGCTAATTCAATCAAGGAAACACTGCATGTTGGTGAAGCGCATATTGAAGAAGAATCAGCCGAGTGGTTCTTGTGGGAGAACAACTCCATTTGGCTCACTAACTTCACACACCATCAGGCTACCATGCAGCTCTCAAGGAAACTCAGTTTTCACACTCTAGGCTTAATGCCCTTTGAGTGCCTAGGACTGAAATGAAGCTTGGTGAACTTATCACACAAAGCAATGCTCCACAGGCGGGTTTCACATGCCACCAACTCCACATTCACAGACAACTTCAGCGCCACAGTCGTTTTCAGATAGCCCTCAACACAAAGGCTCTAGGCGCAAATATTGGTGTGAGAGCTAATTCAATCAAGGAAACACTGCATGTTGTTGAAGGGCATATTGAAGAAGAATCAGCTGAGTGGTTCTTGTGGGAGAACAACTCCATTTGGCTCACTAACTTCACACACCATCAGGCTTCCAACCAGCTCTCAAGGAAACTCAGTTTTCACACTCTAGGCTTAATGCCCTTTGAGTGCCTAGGAATGAAATGAAACTTGGTGAGCTTATCACACAAACCAATGCTCCACAGGCGGGTTTCACATGCCACCAACTCCACATTCACAGACAACTTCAGCGCCAAAGCCGTTTTCAGGTAGCCCTCAATGCAAAGGCTCCAGGCCCAAATATTGGTGTGAGAGCTAATTCAATCAAGGAAACATTGCATGTTGGTGAAGCGCATATTGAAGAAGAATCAGCCGAGTGGTTCTTGTGGGAGAACAACTCCATTTGGCTCACTAACTTCACACACCATCAGGCTTCCAAGCAGCTCTCAAGGAAACTCAGTTTTCACACTCTAGGCTTAATGCCCTTTGAGTGCCTAGGACTGAAATGAAGCTTGGTGAGATTCCCACACAAACCAATGCTCCACAGGCGGATTTCACATGCCACCAACTCCACATTCACAGACAACTTCAGCGCCAAAGCCATTTTCAGATACCTCAAAATGCAAAGGCTCCAAGCCCAAATATTGGTGTGAGAGAGAATTCAATCAAGGAAACACTGCATGTTGGTGAAGCGCATATTGAAGAAGAATCAGCCGAGTGGTTCTTGTGGGAGAACAACTCCATTTGGCTCACTAACTTCACACACCATCAGGCTTCCATGCAGCTCTCAAGGAAACTCAGTTTTCACACACTAGGCTTAATGCCCTTTGAGTGCATTATGTAGGAATGAACCTGGTAGAGCATCGCACACAAACCAATGCTCCACATGTGGGTTTCACATGCCACCAACTCCACATTCACAGACAACTTCAGCGCCAAAGCCATTTTCAGATAGCCCTCAATGCAAAGGCTCTAGGCGAAAATATTGGTGTGAGAGCTAATTCAATCAAGGAAACACTGCATGTTGGTGAAGGGCATATTGAAGAAGAATCAGCCGAGTGGTTCTTGTGGGAGAACAACTCCATTTGGCTCACTAACTTCACACACCATCAGGCTTCCAAGCAGCTCTCAAAGAAACTCAGTTTTCACACTCTAGGCTTAATGCCCTTTGAGTGCATTATGTAGGAATGAACCTGGTAGAGCATCCCACACAAACCAATGCTCCACATGCGAGTTTCACATGATACCAACTCCACATTCACAGACAACTTCAGCGCCAAAGCCATTTTCAGATAGCCCTCAATGCAAAGGCTCTAGGCCCAAATATTGGTGTGAGAGCTAATTCAATCAAGGAAACACTGCATGTTGGTGAAGCGCATATTGAAGAAGAATCAGCCGAGTGGTTCTTGTGGGAGAACAACTCCATTTGGCTCACTAACTTCACACACCATCAGGCTTCCAAGCAGCTCTCAAGGAAACTCAGTTTTCACACTCTAGGCTTAATGCCCTTTGAGTGCCTAGGAATGAACCTGGTAGAGCATCCCACACAAACCAATGCTCCACATGCGGGTTTCACATGCCACCAACTCCACATTCACAGACAACTTCAGCGCCAAAGCCATTTTCAGATAGCCCTCAATGCAAAGGCTCTAGACGCAAATATTGGTATGAGAGCTAATTCAATCAAGGAAACACTGCATGTTGGTGAAGCGCATATTGAAGAAGAATCAACCGAGTGGTTCTTGTGGGCAACAACTCCATTTGGCTCACTAACTTCACACACCATCAGGCTTCCAAGCAGCTCTCAAGGAAACTCAGTTTTCACACTCTAGGCTTAATGCCCTTTGAGTGCCTAGGACTGAAATGAAGCTTGGTGAGATTCCCACACAAACCAATGCTCCACATGCGAGTTTCACATGCCACCAACTCCACATTCACAGACAACTTCAGCGCCAAAGCCGTTTTCAGATAGCTCTCAATGCAAAGACTCTAGGCCCAAATATTGGTGTGAGAGCTAATTCAATCAAGGAAACACTGCATGTTGGTGAAGCGCATATTGAAGAAGAATCAGCCGAGTGGTTCTTGTGGGAGAACAACTCCATTTGGCTCACTAACTTCACACACCATCAGGCTACCATGCAGCTCTCAAGGAAACTCAGTTTTCACACTCTAGGCTTAATGCCCTTTGAGTGCCTAGGACTGAAATGAAGCTTGGTGAACTTATCACACAAAGCAATGCTCCACAGGCGGGTTTCACATGCCACCAACTCCACATTCACAGACAACTTCAGCGCCACAGTCGTTTTCAGATAGCCCTCAACACAAAGGCTCTAGGCGCAAATATTGGTGTGAGAGCTAATTCAATCAAGGAAACACTGCATGTTGTTGAAGGGCATATTGAAGAAGAATCAGCTGAGTGGTTCTTGTGGGAGAACAACTCCATTTGGCTCACTAACTTCACACACCATCAGGCTTCCAACCAGCTCTCAAGGAAACTCAGTTTTCACACTCTAGGCTTAATGCCCTTTGAGTGCCTAGGAATGAAATGAAACTTGGTGAGCTTATCACACAAACCAATGCTCCACAGGCGGGTTTCACATGCCACCAACTCCACATTCACAGACAACTTCAGCGCCAAAGCCGTTTTCAGGTAGCCCTCAATGCAAAGGCTCCAGGCCCAAATATTGGTGTGAGAGCTAATTCAATCAAGGAAACATTGCATGTTGGTGAAGCGCATATTGAACAAGAATCAGCCGAGTGGTTCTTGTGGGAGAACAACTCCATTTGGCTCACTAACTTCACACACCATCAGGCTTCCAAGCAGCTCTCAAGGAAACTCAGTTTTCACACTCTAGGCTTAATGCCCTTTGAGTGCCTAGGACTGAAATGAAGCTTGGTGAGATTCCCACACAAACCAATGCTCCACAGGCGGATTTCACATGCCACCAACTCCACATTCACAGACAACTTCAGCGCCAAAGCCATTTTCAGATACCTCAAAATGCAAAGGCTCCAAGCCCAAATATTGGTGTGAGAGAGAATTCAATCAAGGAAACACTGCATGTTGGTGAAGCGCATATTGAAGAAGAATCAGCCGAGTGGTTCTTGTGGGAGAACAACTCCATTTGGCTCACTAACTTCACACACCATCAGGCTTCCATGCAGCTCTCAAGGAAACTCAGTTTTCACACTCTAGGCTTAATGCCCTTTGAGTGCATTATGTAGGAATGAACCTGGTAGAGCATCGCACACAAACCAATGCTCCACATGTGGGTTTCACATGCCACCAACTCCACATTCACAGACAACTTCAGCGCCAAAGCCATTTTCAGATAGCCCTCAATGCAAAGGCTCTAGGCGAAAATATTGGTGTGAGAGCTAATTCAATCAAGGAAACACTGCATGTTGGTGAAGGGCATATTGAAGAAGAATCAGCCGAGTGGTTCTTGTGGGAGAACAACTCCATTTGGCTCACTAACTTCACACACCATCAGGCTTCCAAGCAGCTCTCAAAGAAACTCAGTTTTCACACTCTAGGCTTAATGCCCTTTGAGTGCATTATGTAGGAATGAACCTGGTAGAGCATCCCACACAAACCAATGCTCCACATGCGAGTTTCACATGATACCAACTCCACATTCACAGACAACTTCAGCGCCAAAGCCATTTTCAGATAGCCCTCAATGCAAAGGCTCTAGGCCCAAATATTGGTGTGAGAGCTAATTCAATCAAGGAAACACTGCATGTTGGTGAAGCGCATATTGAAGAAGAATCAGCCGAGTGGTTCTTGTGGGAGAACAACTCCATTTGGCTCACTAACTTCACACACCATCAGGCTTCCAAGCAGCTCTCAAGGAAACTCAGTTTTCACACTCTAGGCTTAATGCCCTTTGAGTGCCTAGGACTGAAATGAAGCTTGGTGAGATTCCCACACAAACCAATGCTCCACAGGCGGGTTTCACATGCCACCAACTCCACATTCACAGACAACTTCAGCGCCAAAGGAATTTTCAGATAGCTCTCAATACAAAGGCTCTAGGCGCAAATATTGGTGTGAGAGCTAATTCAATCAAGGAAACACTGCATGTTGGTGAAGCGCATATTGAACAAGAATCAGGCGAGTGGTTCTTGTGGGACAACAACTCCATTTGGCTCACTAACTTCACACACCATCAGGCTACCATGCAGCTCTCAAGGAAACTCAGTTTTCACACTCTAGGCTTAATGCCCTTTGAGTGCATTATGTAGGAATGAACCTGATAGAGCATCCCACACAAACCAATGCTCCACATGCGGGTTTCACATGCCACCAACTCCACATTCACAGACAACTTCAGCGCCAAAGCCGTTTTCAGATAGCCCTCAACACAAAGGCTCTAGGCACAAATATTGGTGTGAGAGCTAATTCAATCAAGGAAACACTGCATGTTGTTGAAGGGCATATTGAAGAAGAATCAGCTGAGTGGTTCTTGTGGGAGAACAACTCCATTTGGCTCACTAACTTCACACACCATCAGCTTCCAAGCAGCTCTCAAGGAAACTCAGTTTTCACACTCTAGGCTTAATGCCCTTTGAGTGCCTAGGACTGAAATGAAACTTGGTGAGCTTATCACACAAACCAATGCTCCACAGGCGGGTTTCACATGCCACCAACTCCACATTCACAGACAACTTCAGCGCCAAAGCCGTTTTCCACGTAGCCCTCAATGCAAAGGCTTCAGGCCCAAATATTGGTGTGAGAGCTAATTCAATCAAGGAAACACTGCATGTTGGTGAAGCGCATATTGAAGAAGAATCAGCCGAGTGGTTCTTGTGGGAGAACAACTCCATTTGGCTCACTAACTTCACACACCATCAGGCTTCCATGCAGCTCTCAAGGAAACTCAGTTTTCACACTCTAGGCTTAATGCCCTTTGAGTGCCTAGGACTGAAATGAAGCTTGGTGAGATTCCCACACAAACCAATGCTCCACATGCGGGTTTCACATGCCACCAACTCCACATTCACAGACAACTTCAGGGCCAAAGCCATTTTCAGATACCTCAAAATGCAAAGGCTCCAAGCCCAAATATTGGTGTGAGAGAGAATTCAATCAAGGAAACACTGCATGTTGGTGAAGCGCATATTGAAGAAGAATCAGCCGAGTGGTTCTTGTGGGAGAACAACTCCATTTGGCTCACTAACTTCACACACCATCAGGCTTCCATGCAGCTCTCAAGGAAACTCAGTTTTCACACTCTAGGCTTAATGCCCTTTGAGTGCATTATGTAGGAATGAACCTGGTAGAGCATCCCACACAAACCAATGCTCCACATGTGGGTTTCACATGCCACCAACTCCACATTCACAGACAACTTCAGCGCCAAAGCCATTTTCAGATAGCCCTCAATGCAAAGGCTCTAGGCGAAAATATTGGTGTGAGAGCTAATTCAATCAAGGAAACACTGCATGTTGGTGAAGGGCATATTGAAGAAGAATCAGCCGAGTGGTTCTTGTGGGAGAACAACTCCATTTGGCTCACTAACTTCACACACCATCAGGCTTCCAAGCAGCTCTCAAAGAAACTCAGTTTTCACACACTAGGCTTAATGCCCTTTGAGTGCATTATCTAGGAATGAACCTGGTAGAGCATCCCACACAAACCAATGCTCCACATGCGAGTTTCACATGCCACCAACTCCACATTCACAGACAACTTCAGCGCCAAAGCCATTTTCAGATAGCCCTCAATGCAAAGGCTTCTAGGCGCAAATAATGGTGTGAGAGCTAATTTAATCAAGGAAACACTGCATGTTGGTGAAGGGCATATTGAAGAAGAATCAGCCGAGTGGTTCTTGTGGGAGAACAACTCCATTTGGCTCACTAACTTCACACACCATCAGGCTTCCAAGCAGCTCTCAAGGAAACTCAGTTTTCACACTCTAGGCTTAATGCCCTTTGAGTGCCTAGGACTGAAATGAAGCTTGGTGAGATTCCCACACAAACCAATGCTCCACAGGCGGGTTTCACATGCCACCAACTCCACATTCACAGACAACTTCAGCGCCAAAGCCATTTTCAGATAGCTCTCAATACAAAGGCTCTAGGCGCAAATATTGGTGTGAGAGCTAATTCAATCAAGGAAACACTGCATGTTGGTGAAGCGCATATTGAACAAGAATCAGCCGAGTGGTTCTTGTGGGACAACAACTCCATTTGGCTCACTAACTTCACACAGCATCAGGCTTCCAAGCAGCTCTCAAGGAAACTCAGTTTTCACACTCTAGGCTTAATGCCCTTTGAGTGCATTATGTAGGAATGAACCTGGTAGAGCATCCCACACAAACCAATGCTCCACATGCGGGTTTCACATCCTACCAACTCCACATTCACAGACAACTTCAGCGCCAAAGCCATTTTCAGATAGCCCTCAATGCAAAGGCTCTAGGCCCAAATATTGGTGTGAGAGCTAATTCAATCAAGGAAACACTGCATGTTGGTGAAGCGCATATTGAAGAAGAATCAGCCGAGTGGTTCTTGTGGGAGAACAACTCCATTGGGCTCACTAACTTCACACACCATCAGGCTTCCAAGCAGCTCTCAAGGAAACTCAGTTTTCACACTCTAGGCTTAATGCCCTTTGAGTGCCTAGGACTGAAATGAAGCTTGGTGAGATTCTCACACAAACAAATGCTCCACATGCGGGTTTCACATGCCACCAACTCCACATTCACAGACAACTTCAGCGCCACAGCCGTTTTCAGATAGCTCTCAATGCAAAGACTCTAGGCCCAAATATTGGTGTGAGAGCGAATTCAATCAAGGAAACACTGCATGTTGGTGAAGCGCATATTGAAGAAGAATCAGCCGAGTGGTTCTTGTGGGAGAACAACTCCATTTGGCTCACTAACTTCACACACCATCAGGCTACCATGCAGCTCTCAAGGAAACTCAGTTTTCACACTCTAGGCTTAATGCCCTTTGAGTGCATTATGTAGGAATGAACCTGATAGAGCATCCCACACAAACCAATGCTCCACATGCGGTTTCACATGCCACCAACTCCACATTCACAGACAACTTCAGCGCCAAAGCCGTTTTCAGATAGCCCTCAACACAAAGGCTCTAGGCACAAATATTGGTGTGAGAGCTAATTCAATCAAGGAAACACTGCATGTTGTTGAAGGGCATATTGAAGAAGAATCAGCCGAGTGGTTCTTGTGGGAGAACAACTCCATTTGGCTCACTAACTTCACACACCATCAGGCTTCCAAGCAGCTCTCAAGGAAACTCAGTTTTCACACTCTAGGCTTAATGCCCTTTGAGTGCATAGGACTGAAATGAAGCTTGGTGAGATTCCCACACAAACCAATGCTCCACAGGCGAATTTCACATGCCACCAACTCCACATTCACAGACAACTTCAGCGCCAAAGCTGTTTTCAGATAGCTCTCAATGCAAAGGCTCTAGGCGAAAATATTGGTGTGAGAGCTAATTCAATCAAGGAAACACTGCATGTTGGTGAAGCGCATATTGAAGAAGAATCAGCCGAGTGGTTCTTGTGGGAGAACAACTCCATTTGGCTCACTAACTTCACACACCATCAGGCTTCCATGCAGCTCTCAGGGAAACTCAGTTTTCATACTCTAGGCTTAATGCCCTTTGAGTGCATTATGTAGGAATGAACCTGGTAGAGCATCCCACACAAACCAATGCTCCACATGTGGGTTTCACATGCCACCAACTCCACATTCACAGACAACTTCAGCGCCAAAGCCATTTTCAGATAGCCCTCAATGCAAAGGCTCTAGGCGAAAATATTGGTGTGAGAGCTAATTCAATCAAGGAAACACTGCATGTTGGTGAAGCGCATATTGAAGAAGAATCAGCCGAGTGGTTCTTGTGGGAGAACAACTCCATTTGGCTCACTAACTTCACACACCATCAGGCTTCCAAGCAGCTCTCAAGGAAACTCAGTTTTCACACTCTAGGCTTAATGCCCTTTGAGTGCATTATCTAGGAATGAACCTGGTAGAGCATCCCACACAAACCAATGCTCCACATGCGAGTTTCACATGCCACCAACTCCACATTCACAGCAAATTCAGCGCCAAAGCCATTTTCAGATAGCCCTCAATGCAAAGGCTCTAGGCGCAAATATTGGTGTGAGAGCTAATTCAATCAAGGAAACACTGCATGTTAGTGAAGCGCATATTGAAGAAGAATCAGCTGAGTGGTTCTTGTGGGAGAACAACTCCATTTGGCTCACTAACTTCACACACCATCAGGCTTCCAAGCAGCTCTCAAGGAAACTCAGTTTTCACACTCTAGGCTTAATGCCCTTTGAGTGCCTAGGACTGAAATGAAGCTTGGTGAACTTATCACACAAAGCAATGCTCCACAGGCGGGTTTCACATGCCACCAACTCCACATTCACAGACAACTTCAACGCCAAAGCCGTTTTCAGGTAGCCCTCAATGCAAAGGCTCCAGGCCCAAATATTGGTGTGAGAGCTAATTCAATCAAGGAAACACTGCATGTTGGTGAAGCGCATATTGAAGAAGAATCAGCTGAGTGGTTCTTGTGGGAGAACAACTCCATTTGGCTCACTAACTTCACACACCATCAGGCTACCATGCAGCTCTCAAGGAAACTCAGTTTTCACACTCTAGGCTTAATGCCCTTTGAGTGCATTATGTAGGAATGAACCTGATAGAGCATCCCACACAAACCAATGCTCCACATGCGGGTTTCACATGCCACCAACTCCACATTCACAGACAACTTCAGAGCCAAAGCCGTTTTCAGATAGCCCTCAACACAAAGGCTCTAGGCACAAATATTGGTGTGAGAGCTAATTCAATCAAGGAAACACTGCATGTTGTTGAAGGGCATATTGAAGAAGAATCAGCCGAGTGGTTCTTGTGGGAGAACAACTCCATTTGGCTCACTAACTTCACACACCATCAGGCTTCCATGCAGCTCTCAAGGAAACTCAGTTTTCACACTCTAGGCTTAATGCCCTTTGAGTGCATAGGACTGAAATGAAGCTTGGTGAGATTCCCACACAAACCAATGCTCCACAGGCGAATTTCACATGCCACCAACTCCACATTCACAGACAACTTCAGCGCCAAAGCTGTTTTCAGATAGCTCTCAATGCAAAGGCTCTAGGCGAAAATATTGGTGTGAGAGCTAATTCAATCAAGGAAACACTGCATGTTGGTGAAGCGCATATTGAAGAAGAATCAGCCGAGTGGTTCTTGTGGGAGAACAACTCCATTTGGCTCACTAACTTCACACACCATCAGGCTTCCATGCAGCTCTCAGGGAAACTCAGTTTTCATACTCTAGGCTTAATGCCCTTTGAGTGCATTATGTAGGAATGAACCTGGTAGAGCATCCCACACAAACCAATGCTCCACATGTGGGTTTCACATGCCACCAACTCCACATTCACAGACAACTTCAGCGCCAAAGCCATTTTCAGATAGCCCTCAATGCAAAGGCTCTAGGCGAAAATATTGGTGTGAGAGCTAATTCAATCAAGGAAACACTGCATGTTGGTGAAGGGCATATTGAAGAAGAATCAGCCGAGTGGTTCTTGTGGGAGAACAACTCCATTTGGCTCACTAACTTCACACACCATCAGGCTTCCAAGCAGCTCTCAAGGAAACTCAGTTTTCACACTCTAGGCTTAATGCCCTTTGAGTGCATTATCTAGGAATGAACCTGGTAGAGCATCCCACACAAACCAATGCTCCACATGCGAGTTTCACATGCCACCAACTCCACATTCACAGACAAATTCAGCGCCAAAGCCATTTTCAGATAGCCCTCAATGCAAAGGCTCTAGGCGCAAATTTTGGTGTGAGAGCTAATTCAATCAAGGAAACACTGCATGTTAGTGAAGCGCATATTGAAGAAGAATCAGCTGAGTGGTTCTTGTGGGAGAACAACTCCATTTGGCTCACTAACTTCACACACCATCAGGCTTCCAAGCAGCTCTCAAGGAAACTCAGTTTTCACACTCTAGGCTTAATGCCCTTTGAGTGCCTAGGACTGAAATGAAGCTTGGTGAACTTATCACACAAAGCAATGCTCCACATGCGGGTTTCACATGCCACCAACTCCACATTCACAGACAACTTCAACGCCAAAGCCGTTTTCAGGTAGCCCTCAATGCAAAGGCTCCAGGCCCAAATATTGGTGTGAGAGCTAATTCAATCAAGGAAACACTGCATGTTGGTGAAGCGCATATTGAAGAAGAATCAGCTGAGTGGTTCTTGTGGGAGAACAACTCCATTTGGCTCACTAACTTCACACACCATCAGGCTTCCAAGCAGCTCTCAAGGAAACTCAGTTTTCACACTCTAGGCTTAATGCCCTTTGAGTGCATTATGTAGGAATGAACCTGATAGAGCATCCCACACAAACCAATGCTCCACAGGCGGGTTTCACATGCCACCAACTCCACATTCACAGACAACTTCAGCGCCAAAGCCGTTTTCAGATAGCCCTCAACACAAAGGCTCTAGGCGCAAATATTGGTGTGAGAGCTAATTCAATCAAGGAAACACTGCATGTTGTTGAAGGGCATATTGAAGAAGAATCAGCCGAGTGGTCCTTGTGGGAGAACAACTCCATTTGGCTCACTAACTTCACACACCATCAGGCTTCCAAGCAGCTCTCAAGGAAACTCAGTTTTCACACTCTAGGCTTAATGCCCTTTGAGTGCCTAGGAATGAACCTGGTAGAGCATCCCACACAAACCAATGCTCCACATGCGGGTTTCACATGCCACCAACTCCACATTCACAGACAACTTCAGCGCCAAAGCCATTTTCAGATAGCCCTCAATGCAAAGGCTCTAGACGCAAATATTGGTGTGAGAGCTAATTCAATCAAGGAAACACTGCATGTTGGTGAAGCGCATATTGAAGAAGAATCAACCGAGTGGTTCTTGTGGGCAACAACTCCATTTGGCTCACTAACTTCACACACCATCAGGCTTCCAAGCAGCTCTCAAGGAAACTCAGTTTTCACACTCTAGGCTTAATGCCCTTTGAGTGCCTAGGACTGAAATGAAGCTTGTGAGCTTATCACACAAACCAATGCTCCACATGCGGGTTTCACATGCCACCAACTCCACATTCACAGACAACTTCAGCGCCAAAGCCGTTTTCAGATAGCTCTCAATGCAAAGGCTCTAGGCGCAAATATTGGTGTGAGAGCTAATTCAATCAAGGAAACACTGCATGTTGGTGAAGCGCATATTGAAGAAGAATCAGCCGAGTGGTTCTTGTGGGAGAACAACTCCATTTGGCTCACTAACTTCACACACCATCAGGCTTCCATGCAGCTCTCAAGGAAACTCAGTTTTCACACTCTAGGCTTAATGCCCTTTGAGTGCATTATGTAGGAATGAACCTGGTAGAGCATCCCACACAAACCAATGCTCCACATGCGGGTTTCACATGCCACCAACTCCACATTCACAGACAACTTCAGCGCCAAAGCCGTTTTCAGATAGCCCTCAACACAAAGGCTCTAGGCACAAATATTGGTGTGAGAGCTAATTCAATCAAGGAAACACTGCATGTTGTTGAAGGGCATATTGAAGAAGAATCAGCCGAGTGGTTATTGTGGGAGAACAACTCCATTTGGCTCACTAACCTCACACACCATCAGGCTTCCAAGCAGCTCTCAAGGAAACTCAGTTTTCACACTCTAGGCTTAATGCCCTTTGAGTGCCTAGGACTGAAATGAAACTTGGTGAGCTTATCACACAAACCAATGCTCCACAGGCGGGTTTCACATGCCACCAACTCCACATTCACAGACAACTTCAGCGCCAAAGGCATTTTCAGATAGCCCTCAATGCAAAGGCTCCAGGCCCAAATATTGGTGTGAGAGCTAATTCAATCAAGGAAACACTGCATGTTGGTGAAGCGCATATTGAAGAAGAATCAGCCGAGTGGTTCTTGTGGGAGAACAACTCCATTTGGCTCACTAACTTCATACACCATCAGGCTTCCAAGCAGCTCTCAAGAAAACTCAGTTTTCACACTCTAGGCTTAATGCCCTTTGAGTGCCTAGGACTGAAATGAAGCTTGGTGAGATTTCCACACAAACCAATGCTCCACAGGCGGATTTCACATGCCACCAACTCCACATTCACAGACAACTTCAGCGCCAAAGCCGTTTTCAGATAGCTCTCAATGCAAAGGCTCTAGGCGCAAATATTGGTGTGAGAGCGAATTCAATCAAGGAAACACTGCATGTTGGTGAAGCGCATATTGAAGAAGAATCAGCCGAGTGGTTCTTGTGGGAGAACAACTCCATTTGGCTCACTAACTTCACACACCATCAGGCTTCCATGCAGCTCTCAAGGAAACTCAGTTTTCACACTCTAGGCTTAATGCCCTTTGAGTGCATTATGTAGGAATGAACCTGGTAGAGCATCCCACACAAACCAATGCTCCACATGCGGGTTTCACATGCCACCAACTCCACATTCACAGACAACTTCAGCGCCAAAGCCGTTTTCAGATAGCCCTCAACACAAAGGCTCTAGGCGCAAATATTGGTGTGAGAGCTAATTCAATCAAGGAAACACTGCATGTTGTTGAAGGGCATATTGAAGAAGAATCAGCTGAGTGGTTCTTGTGGGAGAACAACTCCATTTGGCTCACTAACTTCACACACCATCAGGCTTCCAAGCAGCTCTCAAGGAAACTCAGTTTTCACACTCTAGGCTTAATGCCCTTTGAGTGCCTAGGAATGAAATGCACCTGGTAGAGCATCCCACACAAACCAATGCTCCACATGCGGGTTTCACATGCCACCAACTCCACATTCACAGACAACTTCAGCGCCAAAGCCATATTCAGATAGCCCTCAATGCAAAGGCTTTAGGCGCAAATATTGGTGTGAGAGCTAATTCAATCAAGGAAACACTGCATGTTGGTGAAGCGCATATTGAAGAAGAATCAGGCGAGTGGTTCTTGAGAGAGAACAACTCCATTTGGCTCACTAACTTCACACACCATCAGGCTTCCATGCAGCTCTCAAGGAAACTCAGTTTTCACACTCTAGGCTTAATGCCCTTTGAGTGCATTATCTAGGAATGAACCTGGTAGAGCATCCCACACAAACCAATGCTCCACAGGCGGGTTTCACATGCCACCAACTCCACATTCACAGACAACTTCAGCGCCAAAGCCGTTTTCAGATAGCCCTCAACACAAAGGCTCTAGGCACAAATATTGGTGTGAGAGCTAATTCAATCAAGGAAACACTGCATGTTGGTGAAGAGCATATTGAAGAAGAATCAGCTGAGTGGTTCTTGTGGGAGAACAACTCCATTTGGCTCACTAACTTCACACACCATCAGGCTTCCAAGCAGCTCTCAAGGAAACTCAGTTTTCACACTCTAGGCTTAATGCCCTTTGAGTGCCTAGGAATGAAATGAACCTGGTAGAGCATCCCACACAAACCAATGCTCCACATGCGGGTTTCACATGTCACCAACTCCACATTCACAGACAACTTCAGCGCCACAGCCATATTCAGATAGCCCTCAATGCAAAGGCTCTAGGCGCAAATATTGGTGTGAGAGCTAATTCAATCAAGGAAACACTGCATGTTGGTGAAGCGCATATTGAAGAAGAATCAGGCGAGTGGTTCTTGTGAGAGAACAACTCCATTTGGCTCACTAACTTCACACACCATCAGGCTTCCATGCAGCTCTCAAGGAAACTCAGTTTTCACACTCTAGGCTTTATGCCCTTTGAGTGCATTATCTAGGAATGAACCTGGTAGAGCATCCCACACAAACCAATGCTCCACAGGCGGGTTTCACATGCCACCAACTCCACATTCACAGACAATTTCAGCGCCAAAGCCATTTTCAGATAACCCTCAATGCAAAGGCTCTAGACGCAAGTATTGGTGTGAGAGCTAATTCAATCAAGGAAACACTGCATGTTGGTGAAGCGCATATTGAAGAAGAATCAGCCGAGTGGTTCTTGTGGGAGAACAACTCCATTGGGCTCACTAACTTCACACACCATCAGGCTTCCAACCAGCTCTCAAGGAAACTCAGTTTTCACACTCTAGGCTTAATGCCCTTTGAGTGCCTAGGACTGAAATGAAGCTTGGTGAGATTCCCACACAAACCAATGCTCCACAGGCGGATTTCACATGCCACCAACTCCACATTCACAGACAACTTCAGCGCCAAAGCCGTTTTCAGATAGCTCTCAATGCAAAGGCTCTAGGCGCAAATATTGGTGTGAGAGCGAATTCAATCAAGGAAACACTGCATGTTGGTGAAGCGCATATTGAAGAAGAATCAGCCGAGTGGTTCTTGTGGGAGAACAACTCCATTTGGCTCACTAACTTCACACACCATCAGGCTTCCATGCAGCTCTCAAGGAAACTCAGTTTTCACACTCTAGGCTTAATGCCCTTTGAGTGCATTATGTAGGAATGAACCTGGTAGAGCATCCCACACAAACCAATGCTCCACATGCGGGTTTCACATGCCACCAACTCCACATTCACAGACAACTTCAGCGCCAAAGCCGTTTTCAGATAGCCCTCAACACAAAGGCTCTAGGCGCAAATATTGGTGTGAGAGCTAATTCAATCAAGGAAACACTGCATGTTGTTGAAGGGCATATTGAAGAAGAATCAGCTGAGTGGTTCTTGTGGGAGAACAACTCCATTTGGCTCACTAACTTCACACACCATCAGGCTTCCAAGCAGCTCTCAAGGAAACTCAGTTTTCACACTCTAGGCTTAATGCCCTTTGAGTGCCTAGGAATGAAATGCACCTGGTAGAGCATCCCACACAAACCAATGCTCCACATGCGGGTTTCACATGCCACCAACTCCACATTCACAGACAACTTCAGCGCCAAAGCCATTTTCAGATAGCCCTCAATGCAAAGGCTTTAGGCGCAAATATTGGTGTGAGAGCTAATTCAATCAAGGAAACACTGCATGTTGGTGAAGCGCATATTGAAGAAGAATCAGGCGAGTGGTTCTTGAGAGAGAACAACTCCATTTGGCTCACTAACTTCACACACCATCAGGCTTCCATGCAGCTCTCAAGGAAACTCAGTTTTCACACTCTAGGCTTAATGCCCTTTGAGTGCCTAGGACTGAAATGAAGCTTGGTGAACTTATCACACAAACCAATGCTCCACATGCGGGTTTCACATGCCACCAACTCCACATTCACAGACAACTTCAGCGCCAAAGCCGTTTTCAGGTAGCCCTCAATGCAAAGGCTCCAGGCCCAAATATTGGTGTGAGAGCGAATTCAATCAAGGAAACACTGCATGTTGGTGAAGCGCATATTGAACAAGAATCAGGCGAGTGGTTCTTGTGGGACAACATCTCCATTTGGCTCACTAACTTCACACACCATCAGGCTTCCAAGCAGCTCTCAAGGAAACTCAGTTTTCACACTCTAGGCTTAATGCCCTTTGAGTGCATTATCTAGGAATGAACCTGATAGAGCATCCCACACAAACCAATGCTCCACAGGCGGGTTTCACATGCCACCAACTCCACATTCACAGACAACTTCAGCGCCAAAGCCGTTTTCAGATAGCCCTCAACGCAAAGGCTCTAGGCGCAAATATTGGTGTGAGAGCTAATTCAATCAAGGAAACACTGCATGTTGTTGAAGGGCATATTGAAGAAGAATCAGCCGAGTGGTTCTTGTGAGAGAACAACTCCATTTGGCTCACTAACTTCACACACCATCAGGCTTCCATGCTCTCAAGGAAACTCAGTTTTCACACTCTATGCTTAATGCCCTTTGAGTGCCTAGGAATGAACCTGGTAGAGCATCCCACACAAACCAATGCTCCACATGCGGGTTTCACATGCCACCAACTCCACATTCACAGACAACTTCAGCGCCAAAGCCATTTTCACATAGCCCTCAATGCAAAGGCTCTAGACGCAAATATTGGTGTGAGAGCTAATTCAATCAAGGAAACACTGCATGTTGGTGAAGCGCATATTGAAGAAGAATCAACCGAGTGGTTCTTGTGGGCAACAACTCCATTTGGCTCACTAACTTCACACACCATCAGGCTTCCAAGCAGCTCTCAAGGAAACTCAGTTTTCACACTCTAGGCTTAATGCCCTTTGAGTGCCTAGGACTGAAATGAAGCTTGTGAGCTTATCACACAAACCAATGCTCCACATGCGGGTTTCACATGCCACCAACTCCACATTCACAGACAACTTCAGCGCCAAAGCCGTTTTCAGATAGCTCTCAATGCAAAGGCTCTAGGCGCAAATATTGGTGTGAGAGCTAATTCAATCAAGGAAACACTGCATGTTGGTGAAGCGCATATTGAAGAAGAATCAGCCGAGTGGTTCTTGTGGGAGAACAACTCCATTTGGCTCACTAACTTCACACACCATCAGGCTTCCATGCAGCTCTCAAGGAAACTCAGTTTTCACACTCTAGGCTTAATGCCCTTTGAGTGCATTATGTAGGAATGAACCTGGTAGAGCATCCCACACAAACCAATGCTCCACATGCGGGTTTCACATGCCACCAACTCCACATTCACAGACAACTTCAGCGCCAAAGCCGTTTTCAGATAGCCCTCAACACAAAGGCTCTAGGCGTAAATATTGGTGTGAGAGCTAATTCAATCAAGGAAACACTGCATGTTGTTGAAGGGCATATTGAAGAAGAATCAGCCGAGTGGTTATTGTGGGAGAACAACTCCATTTGGCTCACTAACCTCACACACCATCAGGCTTCCAAGCAGCTCTCAAGGAAACTCAGTTTTCACACTCTAGGCTTAATGCCCTTTGAGTGCCTAGGACTGAAATGAAACTTGGTGAGCTTATCACACAAACCAATGCTCCACAGGCGGGTTTCACATGCCACCAACTCCACATTCACAGATAACTTCAGCGCCAAAGCCATTTTCAGATACCTCAAAATGCAAAGGCTCCAGGCCCAAATATTGGTGTGAGAGCTAATTCAATCAAGGAAACACTGCATGTTGGTGAAGCGCATATTGAAGAAGAATCAGCCGAGTGGTTCTTGTGGGAGAACAACTCCATTTGGCTCACTAACTTCACACACCATCAGGCTTCCAAGCAGCTCTCAAGGAAACTCAGTTTTCACACTCTAGGCTTAATGCCCTTTGAGTGCCTAGGACTGAAATGAAGCTTGGTGAGATTCCCACACAAACCAATGCTCCACAGGCGGATTTCACATGCCACCAACTCCACATTCACAGACAACTTCAGCGCCAAAGCCGTTTTCAGATAGCTCTCAATGCAAAGGCTCTAGGCGCAAATATTGGTGTGAGAGCGAATTCAATCAAGGAAACACTGCATGTTGGTGAAGCGCATATTGAAGAAGAATCAGCCGAGTGGTTCTTGTGGGAGAACAACTCCATTTGGCTCACTAACTTCACACACCATCAGGCTTCCATGCAGCTCTCAAGGAAACTCAGTTTTCACACTCTAGGCTTAATGCCCTTTGAGTGCATTATGTAGGAATGAACCTGGTAGAGCATCCCACACAAACCAATGCTCCACATGCGGGTTTCACATGCCACCAACTCCACATTCACAGACAACTTCAGCGCCAAAGCCGTTTTCAGATAGCCCTCAACACAAAGGCTCTAGGCGCAAATATTGGTGTGAGAGCTAATTCAATCAAGGAAACACTGCATGTTGTTGAAGGGCATATTGAAGAAGAATCAGCTGAGTGGTTCTTGTGGGAGAACAACTCCATTTGGCTCACTAACTTCACACACCATCAGGCTTCCAAGCAGCTCTCAAGGAAACTCAGTTTTCACACTCTAGGCTTAATGCCCTTTGAGTGCCTAGGAATGAAATGCACCTGGTAGAGCATCCCACACAAACCAATGCTTCACAGGCGGGTTTCACATGCCACCAACTCCACATTCACAGACAACTTCAGCGCCAAAGCCATATTCAGATAGCCCTCAATGCAAAGGCTTTAGGCGCAAATATTGGTGTGAGAGCTAATTCAATCAAGGAAACACTGCATGTTGGTGAAGCGCATATTGAAGAAGAATCAGGCGAGTGGTTCTTGTGAGAGAACAACTCCATTTGGCTCACTAACTTCACACACCATCAGGCTTCCATGCAGCTCTCAAGGAAACTCAGTTTTCACACTCTAGGCTTAATGCCCTTTGAGTGCATTATCTAGGAATGAACCTGGTAGAGCATCCCACACAAACCAATGCTCCACAGGCGGGTTTCACATGCCACCAACTCCACATTCACAGACAACTTCAGCGCCAAAGCCGTTTTCAGATAGCCCTCAACACAAAGGCTCTAGGCGCAAATATTGGTGTGAGAGCTAATTCAATCAAGGAAACACTGCATGTTGGTGAAGAGCATATTGAAGAAGAATCAGCTGAGTGGTTCTTGTGGGAGAACAACTCCATTTGGCTCACTAACTTCACACACCATCAGGCTTCCAACCAGCTCTCAAGGAAACTCAGTTTTCACACTCTAGGCTTAATGCCCTTTGAGTGCCTAGGAATGAAATGAACCTGGTAGAGCATCCCACACAAACCAATCCTCCACATGCGGGTTTCACATGCCACCAACTCCACATTCACAGACAACTTCAGCGCCAAAGCCATATTCAGATAGCCCTCAATGCAAAGGCTCTAGACGCAAGTATTGGTGTGAGAGCTAATTCAATCAAGGAAACACTGCATGTTGGTGAAGCGCATATTGAAGAAGAATCAGCCGAGTGGTTCTTGTGTGAGAACAACTCCATTGGGCTCACTAACTTCACACACCATCAGGCTTCCAACCAGCTCTCAAGGAAACTCAGTTTTCACACTCTAGGCTTAATGCCCTTTGAGTGCCTAGGACTGAAATGAAGTTTGGTGAACTTATCACACAAAGCAATGCTCCACAGGCGGGTTTCACATGCCACCAACTCCACATTCACAGACAACTTCAGCGCCAAAGCCGTTTTCAGATAGCCCTCAATGCAAAGGCTCCAGGCCCAAATATTGGTGTGAGAGCTAATTCAATCAAGGAAACACTGCATGTTGGTGAAGCGCATATTGAAGAAGAATCAGCTGAGTGGTTCTTGTGGGAGAACAACTCCATTTGGCTCACTAACTTCACACACCATCAGGCTTCCAAACAGCTCTCAAGGAAACTCAGTTTTCACACTCTAGGCTTAATGCCCTTTGAGTGCATTATGTAGGAATGCACCTGGTAGAGCATCCCACACAAACCAATGCTCCACAGGCGGGTTTCACATGCCACCAACTCCACATTCACAGACAACTTCAGCGCCAAAGCCATTTTCAGAGAGCCCTCAATGCAAAGGCTCTAGGCGAAAATATTGGTGTGACAGCTAATTCAATCAAGGAAACACTGCATGTTGGTGAAGGGCATATTGAAGAAGAATCAGGCGAGTGGTTCTTGTGAGAGAACAACTCCATTTGGCTCACTAACTTCACACACCATCAGGCTTCCATGCAGCTCTCAAGGAAACTCAGTTTTCACAATCTAGGCTTAATGCCCTTTGAGTGCATTATCTAGGAATGAACCTGGTAGAGCATCCCACACAAACCAATGCTCCACAGGCGGGTTTCACATGCCACCAACTCCACATTCACAGACAACTTCAGCGCCACAGCCGTTTTCAGATAGCCCTCAACACAAAGGCTCTAGGCGCAAATATTGGTGTGAGAGCTAATTCAATCAAGGAAACACTGCATGTTGGTGAAGAGCATATTGAAGAAGAATCAGCTGAGTGGTTCTTGTGGGAGAACAACTCCATTTGGCTCACTAACTTCACACACCATCAGGCTTCCAAGCAGCTCTCAAGGAAACTCAGTTTTCACACTCTAGGCTTAATGCCCTTTGAGTGCCTAGGAATGAAATGAACCTGGTAGAGCATCCCACACAAACCAATGCTCCACAGGCGGGTTTCACATGCCACCAACTCCACATTCACAGACAATTTCAGCGCCAAAGCCATTTTCAGATAACCCTCAATGCAAAGGCTCTAGACGCAAGTATTGGTGTGAGAGCTAATTCAATCAAGGAAACACTGCATGTTGGTGAAGCGCACATTGAAGAAGAATCAGCCGAGTGGTTCTTGTGGGAGAACAACTCCATTTGGCTCACTAACTTCACACACCATCAGGCTTCCATGCAGCTCTCAAGGAAACTCAGTTTTCACACTCTAGGCTTAATGCCCTTTGAGTGCATTATGTAGGAATGAACCTGGTAGAGCATCCCACACAAACCAATGCTCCACAGGCGGGTTTCACATGCCACCAACTCCACATTCACAGACAACTTCAGCGCCAAAGCCGTTTTCAGATAGCCCTCAATGCAAAGGCTTTAGGAGCAAATATTGGTGTGAGAGCTAATTCAATCAAGGAAACACTGCATGTTGGTGAAGCGCATATTGAAGAAGAATCAGGCGAGTGGTTCTTGTGAGAGAACAACTCCATTTGGCTCACTAACTTCACACACCATCAGGCTTCCATGCAGCTCTCAAGGAAACTCAGTTTTCACACTCTAGGCTTAATGCCCTTTGAGTGCATTATCTAGGAATGAACCTGGTATAGCATCCCACACAAACCAATGCTCCATAGGCGGGTTTCACATGCCACCAACTCCACATTCACAGACAACTTCAGCGCCAAAGCCGTTTTCAGATAGCCCTCAACACAAAGGCTCTAGGCGCAAATATTGGTGTGAGAGCTAATTCAATCAAGGAAACACTGCATGTTGGTGAAGAGCATATTGAAGAAGAATCAGCTGAGTGGTTCTTGTGGGAGAACAACTCCATTTGGCTCACTAACTTCACACACCATCAGGCTTCCAACCAGCTCTCAAGGAAACTCAGTTTTCACACTCTAGGCTTAATGCCCTTTGAGTGCATTATCTAGGAATGAACCTGATAGAGCATCCCACACAAACCAATGCTCCACATGCGGGTTTCACATGCCACCAACTCCACATTCACAGACAACTTCAGCGCCAAAGCCGTTTTCAGATAGCCCTCAACACAAAGGCTCTAGGCGCAAATATTGGTGTGAGAGCTAATTCAATCAAGGAAACACTGCATGTTGTTGAAGGGCATATTGAAGAAGAATCAGCCGAGTGGTTCTTGTGAGAGAACAACTCCATTTGGCTCACTAACTTCACACACCATCAGGCTTCCATGCTCTCTCAAGGAAACTCAGTTTTCACACTCTAGGCTTAATGCCCTTTGAGTGCCTAGGAATGAACCTGGTAGAGCATCCCACACAAACCAATGCTCCACATGCTGGTTTCACATGCCACCAACTCCACATTCACAGACAACTTCAGCGCCAAAGCCATTTTCAGATAGCCCTCAATGCAAAGGCTCTAGACGCAAATATTGGTGTGAGAGCTAATTCAATCAAGGAAACACTGCATGTTGGTGAAGCGCATATTGAAGAAGAATCAACCGAGTGGTTCTTGTGGGCAACAACTCCATTTGGCTCACTAACTTCACACACCATCAGGCTTCCAAGCAGCTCTCAAGGAAACTCAGTTTTCACACTCTAGGCTTAATGCCCTTTGAGTGCCTAGGACTGAAATGAAGCTTGTGAGCTTATCACACAAACCAATGCTCCACATGCGGGTTTCACATGCCACCAACTCCACATTCACAGACAACTTCAGCGCCAAAGCCGTTTTCAGATAGCTCTCAATGCAAAGGCTCTAGGCGCAAATATTGGTGTGAGAGCGAATTCAATCAAGGAAACACTGCATGTTGGTGAAGCGCATATTGAAGAAGAATCAGGCGAGTGGTTCTTGTGGGAGAACAACTCCATTTGGCTCACTAACTTCACACACCATCAGGCTTCCATGCAGCTCTCAAGGAAACTCAGTTTTCACACTCTAGGCTTAATGCCCTTTGAGTGCCTAGGACTCAAATGAATCTTGGTGAGCTTATCACACAAACCAATGCTCCACATGCGGGTTTCACATGCCACCAACTCCACATTCACAGACAACTTCAGCGCCAAAGCCGTTTTCAGATAGCCCTCAACACAAAGGCTCTAGGCGCAAATATTGGTGTGAGAGCTAATTCAATCAAGGAAACACTGCATGTTGTTGAAGGGCATATTGAAGAAGAATCAGCCGAGTGGTTATTGTGGGAGAACAACTCCATTTGGCTCACTAGCCTCACACACCATCAGGCTTCCAAGCAGCTCTCAAGGAAACTCAGTTTTCACACTCTAGGCTTAATGCCCTTTGAGTGCCTAGGAATGAAATGAAACTTGGTGAGCTTATCACACAAACCAATGCTCCACAGGCGGGTTTCACATGCCACCAACTCCACATTCACAGACAACTTCAGCGCCAAAGCCATTTTCAGATAGCCCGCAATGCAAAGGCTCCAGGCCCAAATATTGGTGTGAGAGCTAATTCAATCAAGGAAACACTGCATGTTGGTGAAGCGCATATTGAAGAAGAATCAGCCGAGTGGTTCTTGTGGGAGAACAACTCCATTTGGCTCACTAACTTCACACACCATCAGGCTTCCAAGCAGCTCTCAAGGAAACTCAGTTTTCACACTCTAGGCTTAATGCCCTTTGAGTGCCTAGGACTGAAATGAAGCTTGGTGAGATTTCCACACAAACCAATGCTCCACAGGCGGATTTCACATGCCACCAACTCCACATTCACAGACAACTTCAGCGCCAAAGCCGTTTTCAGATAGCTCTCAATGCAAAGGCTCTAGGCGCAAATATTGGTGTGAGAGCGAATTCAATCAAGGAAACACTGCATGTTGGTGAAGCGCATATTGAAGAAGAATCAGCTGAGTGGTTCTTGTGGGAGAACAACTCCATTTGGCTCAGTAACTTCACACACCATCAGGCTTCCAAGCAGCTCTCAAGGAAACTCAGTTTTCACACTCTAGGCTTAATGCCCTTTGAGTGCCTAGGACTGAAATGCACCTGGTAGAGCATCCCACACAAACCAATGCTCCACATGCGGGTTTCACATGCCACCAACTCCACATTCACAGACAACTTCAGCGCCAAAGCCATATTCAGATAGCCCTCAATGCAAAGGGTTTAGGCGCAAATATTGGGTGTGAGAGCTAATTCAATCAAGGAAACACTGCATGTTGGTGAAGCGCATATTGAAGAAGAATCAGCCGAGTGGTTCTTGTGGGAGAACAACTCCATTTGGCTCACTAACTTCACACACCATCAGGCTTCCATGCAGCTCTCAAGGAAACTCAGTTTTCACACTCTAGGCTTAATGCCCTTTGAGTGCATTATCTAGGAATGAACCTGGTAGAGCATCCCACACAAACCAATGCTCCACAGGCGGGTTTCACATGCCACCAACTCCACATTCACAGACAACTTCAGCGCCAAAGCCGTTTTCAGATAGCCCTCAATGCAAAGGCTCTAGGCGCAAATATTGGTGTGAGAGCTAATTCAATCAAGGAAACACTGCATGTTGGTGAAGAGCATATTGAAGAAGAATCAGGCGAGTGGTTCTTGTGGGAGAACAACTCCATTTGGCTCACTAACTTCACACACCATCAGGCTTCCAACCAGCTCTCAAGGAAACTCAGTTTTCACACTCTAGGCTTAATGCCCTTTGAGTGCCTAGGAATGAAATGAACCTGGTAGAGCATCCCACACAAACCAATGCTCCACATGCGGGTTTCACATGCCACCAACTCCACATTCACAGACAACTTCAGCGCCAAAGCCATATTCAGATAGCCCTCAATGCAAAGGCTCTAGACGCAAGTATTGGTGTGAGAGCTAATTCAATCAAGGAAACACTGCATGTTGGTGAAGCGCATATTGAAGAAGAATCAGCCGAGTGGTTCTTGTGTGAGAACAACTCCATTGGGCTCACTAACTTCACACACCATCAGGCTTCCAACCAGCTCTCAAGGAAACTCAGTTTTCACACTCTAGGCTTAATGCCCTTTGAGTGAATAGGACTGAAATGAAGTTTGGTGAACTTATCACACAAAGCAATGCTCCACAGGCGGGTTTCACATGCCACCAACTCCACATTCACAGACAACTTCAGCGCCAAAGCCGTTTTCAGATAGCCCTCAATGCAAAGGCTCCAGGCCCAAATATTGGTGTGAGAGCTAATTCAATCAAGGAAACACTGCATGTTGGTGAAGCGCATATTGAAGAAGAATCAGCTGAGTGGTTCTTGTGGGAGAACAACTCCATTTGGCTCACTAACTTCACACACCATCAGGCTTCCAAACAGCTCTCAAGGAAACTCAGTTTTCACACTCTAGGCTTAATGCCCTTTGAGTGCATTATGTAGGAATGCACCTGGTAGAGCATCCCACACAAACCAATGCTCCACAGGCGGGTTTCACATGCCACCAACTCCACATTCACAGACAACTTCAGCGCCAAAGCCATTTTCAGAGAGCCCTCAATGCAAAGGCTCTAGGCGAAAATATTGGTGTGACAGCTAATTCAATCAAGGAAACACTGCATGTTGGTGAAGGGCATATTGAAGAAGAATCAGGCGAGTGGTTCTTGTGAGAGAACAACTCCATTTGGCTCACTAACTTCACACACCATCAGGCTTCCATGCAGCTCTCAAGGAAACTCAGTTTTCACAATCTAGGCTTAATGCCCTTTGAGTGCATTATCTAGGAATGAACCTGGTAGAGCATCCCACACAAACCAATGCTCCACAGGCGGGTTTCACATGCCACCAACTCCACATTCACAGACAACTTCAGCGCCACAGCCGTTTTCAGATAGCCCTCAACACAAAGGCTCTAGGCGCAAATATTGGTGTGAGAGCTAATTCAATCAAGGAAACACTGCATGTTGGTGAAGAGCATATTGAAGAAGAATCAGCTGAGTGGTTCTTGTGGGAGAACAACTCCATTTGGCTCACTAACTTCACACACCATCAGGCTTCCAAGCAGCTCTCAAGGAAACTCAGTTTTCACACTCTAGGCTTAATGCCCTTTGAGTGCCTAGGAATGAAATGAACCTGGTAGAGCATCCCACACAAACCAATGCTCCACAGGCGGGTTTCACATGCCACCAACTCCACATTCACAGACAATTTCAGCGCCAAAGCCATTTTCAGATAACCCTCAATGCAAAGGCTCTAGACGCAAGTATTGGTGTGAGAGCTAATTCAATCAAGGAAACACTGCATGTTGGTGAAGCGCACATTGAAGAAGAATCAGCCGAGTGGTTCTTGTGGGAGAACAACTCCATTTGGCTCACTAACTTCACACACCATCAGGCTTCCATGCAGCTCTCAAGGAAACTCAGTTTTCACACTCTAGGCTTAATGCCCTTTGAGTGCATTATGTAGGAATGAACCTGGTAGAGCATCCCACACAAACCAATGCTCCACAGGCGGGTTTCACATGCCACCAACTCCACATTCACAGACAACTTCAGCGCCAAAGCCGTTTTCAGATAGCCCTCAATGCAAAGGCTCTAGGCGAAAATATTGGTGTGAGAGCTAATTCAATCAAGGAAACACTGCATGTTGGTGAAGCGCATATTGAAGAAGAATCAGGCGAGTGGTTCTTGTGAGAGAACAACTCCATTTGGCTCACTAACTTCACACACCATCAGGCTTCCATGCAGCTCTCAAGGAAACTCAGTTTTCACACTCTAGGCTTAATGCCCTTTGAGTGCATTATCTAGGAATGAACCTGGTATAGCATCCCACACAAACCAATGCTCCACAGGCGGGTTTCACATGCCACCAACTCCACATTCACAGACAACTTCAGCGCCAAAGCCGTTTTCAGATAGCCCTCAACACAAAGGCTCTAGGCGCAAATATTGGTGTGAGAGCTAATTCAATCAAGGAAACACTGCATGTTGGTGAAGAGCATATTGAAGAAGAATCAGCTGAGTGGTTCTTGTGGGAGAACAACTCCATTTGGCTCACTAACTTCACACACCATCAGGCTTCCAACCAGCTCTCAAGGAAACTCAGTTTTCACACTCTAGGCTTAATGCCCTTTGAGTGCATTATCTAGGAATGAACCTGATAGAGCATCCCACACAAACCAATGCTCCACATGCGGGTTTCACATGCCACCAACTCCACATTCACAGACAACTTCAGCGCCAAAGCCGTTTTCAGATAGCCCTCAACACAAAGGCTCTAGGCGCAAATATTGGTGTGAGAGCTAATTCAATCAAGGAAACACTGCATGTTGTTGAAGGGCATATTGAAGAAGAATCAGCCGAGTGGTTCTTGTGAGAGAACAACTCCATTTGGCTCACTAACTTCACACACCATCAGGCTTCCATGCTCTCAAGGAAACTCAGTTTTCACACTCTAGGCTTAATGCCCTTTGAGTGCCTAGGAATGAACCTGGTAGAGCATCCCACACAAACCAATGCTCCACATGCTGGTTTCACATGCCACCAACTCCACATTCACAGACAACTTCAGCGCCAAAGCCATTTTCAGATAGCCCTCAATGCAAAGGCTCTAGACGCAAATATTGGTGTGAGAGCTAATTCAATCAAGGAAACACTGCATGTTGGTGAAGCGCATATTGAAGAAGAATCAACCGAGTGGTTCTTGTGGGCAACAACTCCATTTGGCTCACTAACTTCACACACCATCAGGCTTCCAAGCAGCTCTCAAGGAAACTCAGTTTTCACACTCTAGGCTTAATGCCCTTTGAGTGCCTAGGACTGAAATGAAGCTTGTGAGCTTATCACACAAACCAATGCTCCACATGCGGGTTTCACATGCCACCAACTCCACATTCACAGACAACTTCAGCGCCAAAGCCGTTTTCAGATAGCTCTCAATGCAAAGGCTCTAGGCGCAAATATTGGTGTGAGAGCGAATTCAATCAAGGAAACACTGCATGTTGGTGAAGCGCATATTGAAGAAGAATCAGGCGAGTGGTTCTTGTGGGAGAACAACTCCATTTGGCTCACTAACTTCACACACCATCAGGCTTCCATGCAGCTCTCAAGGAAACTCAGTTTTCACACTCTAGGCTTAATGCCCTTTGAGTGCCTAGGACTCAAATGAATCTTGGTGAGCTTATCACACAAACCAATGCTCCACATGCGGGTTTCACATGCCACCAACTCCACATTCACAGACAACTTCAGCGCCAAAGCCGTTTTCAGATAGCCCTCAACACAAAGGCTCTAGGCGCAAATATTGGTGTGAGAGCTAATTCAATCAAGGAAACACTGCATGTTGTTGAAGGGCATATTGAAGAAGAATCAGCCGAGTGGTTATTGTGGGAGAACAACTCCATTTGGCTCACTAGCCTCACACACCATCAGGCTTCCAAGCAGCTCTCAAGGAAACTCAGTTTTCACACTCTAGGCTTAATGCCCTTTGAGTGCCTAGGAATGAAATGAAACTTGGTGAGCTTATCACACAAACCAATGCTCCACAGGCGGGTTTCACATGCCACCAACTCCACATTCACAGACAACTTCAGCGCCAAAGCCATTTTCAGATAGCCCGCAATGCAAAGGCTCCAGGCCCAAATATTGGTGTGAGAGCTAATTCAATCAAGGAAACACTGCATGTTGGTGAAGCGCATATTGAAGAAGAATCAGCCGAGTGGTTCTTGTGGGAGAACAACTCCATTTGGCTCACTAACTTCACACACCATCAGGCTTCCAAGCAGCTCTCAAGGAAACTCAGTTTTCACACTCTAGGCTTAATGCCCTTTGAGTGCCTAGGACTGAAATGAAGCTTGGTGAGATTCCCACACAAACCAATGCTCCACAGGCGGATTTCACATGCCACCAACTCCACATTCACAGACAACTTCAGCGCCAAAGCCGTTTTCAGATAGCTCTCAATGCAAAGGCTCTAGGCGCAAATATTGGTGTGAGAGCGAATTCAATCAAGGAAACACTGCATGTTGGTGAAGCGCATATTGAAGAAGAATCAGCTGAGTGGTTCTTGTGGGAGAACAACTCCATTTGGCTCAGTAACTTCACACACCATCAGGCTTCCAAGCAGCTCTCAAGGAAACTCAGTTTTCACACTCTAGGCTTAATGCCCTTTGAGTGCCTAGGACTGAAATGCACCTGGTAGAGCATCCCACACAAACCAATGCTCCACATGCGGGTTTCACATGCCACCAACTCCACATTCACAGACAACTTCAGCGCCAAAGCCATATTCAGATAGCCCTCAATGCAAAGGGTTTAGGCGCAAATATTGGTGTGAGAGCTAATTCAATCAAGGAAACACTGCATGTTGGTGAAGCGCATATTGAAGAAGAATCAGCCGAGTGGTTCTTGTGGGAGAACAACTCCATTTGGCTCACTAACTTCACACACCATCAGGCTTCCATGCAGCTCTCAAGGAAACTCAGTTTTCACACTCTAGGCTTAATGCCCTTTGAGTGCATTATCTAGGAATGAACCTGGTAGAGCATCCCACACAAACCAATGCTCCACAGGCGGGTTTCACATGCCACCAACTCCACATTCACAGACAACTTCAGCGCCAAAGCCGTTTTCAGATAGCCCTCAATGCAAAGGCTCTAGGCGCAAATATTGGTGTGAGAGCTAATTCAATCAAGGAAACACTGCATGTTGGTGAAGAGCATATTGAAGAAGAATCAGCTGAGTGGTTCTTGTGGGAGAACAACTCCATTTGGCTCACTAACTTCACACACCATCAGGCTTCCAACCAGCTCTCAAGGAAACTCAGTTTTCACACTCTAGGCTTAATGCCCTTTGAGTGCCTAGGAATGAAATGAACCTGGTAGAGCATCCCACACAAACCAATGCTCCACATGCGGGTTTCACATGCCACCAACTCCACATTCACAGACAACTTCAGCGCCAAAGCCATATTCAGATAGCCCTCAATGCAAAGGCTTTAGGCGCAAATATTGGTGTGAGAGCTAATTCAATCAAGGAAACACTGCATGTTGGTGAAGCGCATATTGAAGAAGAATCAGGCGAGTGGTTCTTGTGAGAGAACAACTCCATTTGGCTCACTAACTTCACACACCATCAGGCTTCCATGCAGCTCTCAAGGAAACTCAGTTTTCACACTCTAGGCTTAATGCCCTTTGAGTGCATTATCTAGGAATGAACCTGGTAGAGCATCCCACACAAACCAATGCTCCACAGGCGGGTTTCACATGCCACCAACTCCACATTCACAGACAACTTCAGCGCCAAAGCCGTTTTCAGATAGCCCTCAACACAAAGGCTCTATTCGCAAATATTGGTGTGAGAGCTAATTCAATCAAGGAAACACTGCATGTTGGTGAAGAGCATATTGAAGAAGAATCAGCTGAGTGGTTCTTGTGGGAGAACAACTCCATTTGGCTCACTAACTTCACACACCATCAGGCTTCCAAGCAGCTCTCAAGGAAACTCAGTTTTCACACTCTAGGCTTAATGCCCTTTGAGTGCCTAGGAATGAAATGAACCTGGTAGAGCATCCCACACAAACCAATGCTCCACATGCAGGTTTCACATGCCACCAACTCCACATTCACAGACAATTTCAGCGCCAAAGCCATTTTCAGATAACCCTCAATGCAAAGGCTCTAGACGCAAGTATTGGTGTGAGAGCTAATTCAATCAAGGAAACAATGCATGTTGGTGAAGCGCATATTGAAGAAGAATCAGCCGAGTGGTTCTTGTGGGACAACAACTCCATTTGGCTCACTAACTTCACACACCATCAGGCTTCCAAGCAGCTCTCAAGGAAACTCAGTTTTCACACTCTAGGCTTAATGCCCTTTGAGTGCCTAGGACTGAAATGAAGCTTGGTGAGATTCCCACACAAACCAATGCTCCACAGGCGGATTTCACATGCCACCAACTCCACATTCACAGACAACTTCAGCGCCAAAGCCGTTTTCAGATAGCTCTCAATGCAAAGGCTCTAGGCGCAAATATTGGTGTGAGAGCTAATTCAATCAAGGAAACACTGCATGTTGGTGAAGCGCATATTGAAGAAGAATCAGCCGAGTGGTTCTTGTGGGAGAACAACTCCATTTGGCTCACTAACTTCACACACCATCAGGCTTCCAAGCAGCTCTCAAGGAAACTCAGTTTTCACACTCTAGGCTTAATGCCCTTTGAGTGCCTAGGACTGAAATGAAGCTTGGTGAGATTCCCACACAAACCAATGCTCCACAGGCGGATTTCACATGCCACCAACTCCACATTCACAGACAACTTCAGCGCCAAAGCCATATTCAGATAGCCCTCAATGCAAAGGCTTTAGGCGCAAATATTGGTGTGAGAGCTAATTCAATCAAGGAAACACTGCATGTTGGTGAAGCGCATATTGAAGAAGAATCAGGCGAGTGGTTCTTGTGAGAGAACAACTCCATTTGGCTCACTAACTTCACACACCATCAGGCTTCCATGCAGCTCTCAAGGAAACTCAGTTTTCACACTCTAGGCTTAATGCCCTTTGAGTGCATTATCTAGGAATGAACCTGGTATAGCATCCCACACAAACCAATGCTCCACAGGCGGGTTTCACATGCCACCAACTCCACATTCACAGACAATTTCAGCGCCAAAGCCATTTTCAGATAACCCTCAATGCAAAGGCTCTAGACGCAAGTATTGGTGTGAGAGCTAATTCAATCAAGGAAACACTGCATGTTGGTGAAGCGCATATTGAAGAAGAATCAGCCGAGTGGTTCTTGTGTGAGAACAACTCCATTGGACTCACTAACTTCACACACCATCAGGCTTCCAACCAGCTCTCAAGGAAACTCAGTTTTCACACTCTAGGCTTAATGCCCTTTGAGTGCCTAGGACTGAAATGAAGCTTGGTGAACTTATCACACAAACCAATGCTCCACATGCGGGTTTCACATGCCACCAACTCCACATTCACAGACAACTTCAGCGCCAAAGCCATTTTCAGATAGCCCTCAATGCAAAGGCTCTAGGCGAAAATATTGGTGTGAGAGCTAATTCAATCAAGGAAACACTGCATGTTGGTGAAGCGCATATTGAAGAAGAATCAGGCGAGTGGTTCTTGTGAGAGAACAACTCCATTTGGCTCACTAACTTCACACACCATCAGGCTTCCAAGCAGCTCTCAAGGAAACTCAGTTTTCACACTCTAGGCTTAATGCCCTTTGAGTGCATTATCTAGGAATGAACCTGGTAGAGCATCCCACACAAACCAATGCTCCACAGGCGGGTTTCACATGCCACCAACTCCACATTCACAGACAACTTCAGCGCCAAAGCCGTTTTCAGATAGCCCTCAACACAAAGGCTCTAGGCGCAAATATTGGTGTGAGAGCTAATTCAATCAAGGAAACACTGCATGTTGGTGAAGAGCATATTGAAGAAGAATCAGCTGAGTGGTTCTTGTGGGATAACAACTCCATTTGGCTCACTAACTTCACACACCATCAGGCTTCCATGCAGCTCTCAAGGAAACTCAGTTTTCACACTCTAGGCTTAATGCCCTTTGAGTGCCTAGGAATGAAATGAACCTGGTAGAGCATCCCACACAAACGAATGCTCCACATGCGGGTTTCACATGCCACCAACTCCACATTCACAGACAATTTCAGCGCCAAAGCCATTTTCAGATAACCCTCAACACAAAGGCTCTAGACGCAAGTATTGGTGTGAGAGCTAATTCAATCAAGGAAACACTGCATGTTGGTGAAGCGCATATTGAAGAAGAATCAGCCGAGTGGTTCTTGTGGGACAACAACTCCATTTGGCTCACTAACTTCACACACCATCAGGCTTCCAAGCAGCTCTCAAGGAAACTCAGTTTTCACACTCTAGGCTTAATGCCCTTTGAGTGCCTAGGACTGAAATGAAGCTTGGTGAGATTCCCACACAAACCAATGCTCCACAGGCGGATTTCACATGCCACCAACTCCACATTCACAGACAACTTCAGCGCCAAAGCCGTTTTCAGATAGCTCTCAATGCAAAGGCTCTAGGCGCAAATATTGGTGTGAGAGCGAATTCAATCAAGGAAACACTGCATGTTGGTGAAGCGCATATTGAAGAAGAATCAGCCGAGTGGTTCTTGTGGGAGAACAACTCCATTTGGCTCACTAACTTCACACACCATCAGGCTTCCATGCAGCTCTCAAGGAAACTCAGTTTTCACACTCTAGGCTTAATGCCCTTTGAGTGCATTATGTAGGAATGAACCTGGTAGAGCATCCCACACAAACCAATGCTCCACAGGCGGGTTTCACATGCCACCAACTCCACATTCACAGACAACTTCAGCGCCAAAGCCGTTTTCAGATAGCCCTCAATGCAAAGGCTTTAGGCGCAAATATTGGTGTGAGAGCTAATTCAATCAAGGAAACACTGCATGTTGTTGAAGGGCATATTGAAGAAGAATCAGCTGAGTGGTTCTTGTGGGAGAACAACTCCATTTGGCTCACTAACTTCACACACCATCAGGCTTCCAAGCAGCTCTCAAGGAAACTCAGTTTTCACACTCTAGGCTTAATGCCCTTTGAGTGCCTAGGAATGAAATGCACCTGGTAGAGCATCCCACACAAACCAATGCTCCACAGGCGGGTTTCACATGCCACCAACTCCACATTCACAGACAACTTCAGCGCCAAAGCCATATTCAGATAGCCCTCAATGCAAAGGCTTTAGGCGCAAATATTGGTGTGAGAGCTAATTCAATCAAGGAAACACTGCATGTTGGTGAAGCGCATATTGAAGAAGAATCAGGCGAGTGGTTCTTGTGAGAGAACAACTCCATTTGGCTCACTAACTTCACACACCATCAGGCTTCCATGCAGCTCTCAAGGAAACTCAGTTTTCACACTCTAGGCTTAATGCCCTTTGAGTGCATTATCTAGGAATGAACCTGGTAGAGCATCCCACACAAACCAATGCTCCACATGCGGGTTTCACATGCCACCAACTCCACATTCACAGACAACTTCAGCGCCAAAGCCGTTTTCAGATAGCCCTCAACACAAAGGCTCTAGGCACAAATATTGGTGTGAGAGCTAATTCAATCAAGGAAACACTGCATGTTGGTGAAGCGCATATTGAAGAAGAATCAGCCGAGTGGTTCTTGTGTGAGAACAACTCCATTGGGCTCACTAACTTCACACACCATCAGGCTTCCAACCAGCTCTCAAGGAAACTCAGTTTTCACACTCTAGGCTTAATGCCCTTTGAGTGCCTAGGACTGAAATGAAGCTTGGTGAACTTATCACACAAACCAATGCTCCACATGCGGGTTTCACATGCCACCAACTCCACATTCACAGACAACTTCAGCGCCAAAGCCATTTTCAGGTAGCCCTCAATGCAAAGGCTCCAGGCCCAAATATTGGTGTGAGAGCTAATTCAATCAAGGAAACACTGCATGTTGGTGAAGAGCATATTGAAGAAGAATCAGCTGAGTGGTTCTTGTGGGAGAACAACTCCATTTGGCTCACTAACTTCACACACCATCAGGCTTCCAAACAGCTCTCAAGGAAACTCAGTTTTCACACTCTAGGCTTAATGCCCTTTGAGTGCATTATGTAGGAATGAACCTGGTAGAGCATCCCACACAAACCAATGCTCCACAGGCGGGTTTCACATGCCACCAACTCCACATTCACAGACAACTTCAGCGCCAAAGCCATTTTCAGATAGCCCTCAATGCAAAGGCTCTAGGCGAAAATATTGGTGTGAGAGCTAATTCAATCAAGGAAACACTGCATGTTGGTGAAGCGCATATTGAAGAAGAATCAGGCGAGTGGTTCTTGTGAGAGAACAACTCCATTTGGCTCACTAACTTCACACACCATCAGGCTTCCATGCAGCTCTCAAGGAAACTCAGTTTTCACACTCTAGGCTTAATGCCCTTTGAGTGCATTATCTAGGAATGAACCTGGTAGAGCATCCGACACAAACCAATGCTCCACAGGCGGGTTTCACATGCCACCAACTCCACATTCACAGACAACTTCAGCGCCAAAGCCGTTTTCAGATAGCCCTCAACACAAAGGCTCTAGGCGCAAATATTGGTGTGAGAGCTAATTCAATCAAGGAAACACTGCATGTTGGTGAAGAGCATATTGAAGAAGAATCAGCTGAGTGGTTCTTGTGGGAGAACAACTCCATTTGGCTCACTAACTTCACACACCATCAGGCTTCCAAGCAGCTCTCAAGGAAACTCAGTTTTCACACTCTAGGCTTAATGCCCTTTGAGTGCATTATGTAGGAATGAACCTGGTAGAGCATCCCACACAAACCAATGATCCACATGCGGGTTTCACATGCCACCAACTCCACATTCACAGACAATTTCAGCGCCAAAGCCATTTTCAGATAACCCTCAATGCAAAGGCTCTAGACGCAAGTATTGGTGTGAGAGCTAATTCAATCAAGGAAACACTGCATGTTGGTGAAGCGCATATTGAAGAAGAATCAGGCGAGTGGTTCTTGTGGGACAACAACTCCATTTGGCTCACTAACTTCACACACCATCAGGCTTCCAAGCAGCTCTCAAGGAAACTCAGTTTTCACACTCTAGGCTTAATGCCCTTTGAGTGCCTAGGAATGAAATGCACCTGGTAGAGCATCCCACACAAACCAATGCTCCACAGGCGGATTTCACATGCCACCAACTCCACATTCACAGACAACTTCAGCGCCAAAGCCGTTTTCAGATAGCCCTCAACACAAAGGACCTAGGCGCAAATATTGGTGTGAGAGCTAATTCAATCAAGGAAACACTGCATGTTGGTGAAGAGCATATTGAAGAAGAATCAGCTGAGTGGTTCTTGTGGGAGAACAACTCCATTTGGCTCACTAACTTCACACACCATCAGGCTTCCAACCAGCTCTCAAGGAAACTCAGTTTTCACACTCTAGGCTTAATGCCCTTTGAGTGCATTATCTAGGAATGAACCTGATAGAGCATCCCACACAAACCAATGCTCCACATGCGGGTTTCACATGCCACCAACTCCACATTCACAGACAACTTCAGCGCCAAAGCCGTTTTCAGATAGCCCTCAACGCAAAGGCTCTAGGCGCAAATATTGGTGTGAGAGCTAATTCAATCAAGGAAACACTGCATGTTGTTGAAGGGCATATTGAAGAAGAATCAGCCGAGTGGTTCTTGTGAGAGAACAACTCCATTTGGCTCACTAACTTCACACACCATCAGGCTTCCATGCTCTCTCAAGGAAACTCAGTTTTCACACTCTAGGCTTAATGCCCTTTGAGTGCCTAGGAATGAACCTGGTAGAGCATCCCACACAAACCAATGCTCCACATGCTGGTTTCACATGCCACCAACTCCACATTCACAGACAACTTCAGCGCCAAAGCCGTTTTCAGATAGCTCTCAATGCAAAGGCTCTAGGCGCAAATATTGGTGTGAGAGCTAATTCAATCAAGGAAACACTGCATGTTGGTGAAGCACATATTGAAGAAGAATCAGGCGAGTGGTTCTTGTGGGAGAACAACTCCATTTGGCTCACTAACTTCACACACCATCAGGCTTCCATGCAGCTCTCAAGGAAACTCAGTTTTCACACTCTAGGCTTAATGCCCTTTGAGTGCATTATGTAGGAATGAACCTGGTATAGCATCCCACACAAACCAATGCTCCACATGCGGGTTTCACATGCCACCAACTCCACATTCACAGACAACTTCAGCGCCAAAGCCGTTTTCAGATAGCCCTCAACACAAAGGCTCTAGGCGCAAATATTGGTGTGAGAGCTAATTCAATCAAGGAAACACTGCATGTTGGTGAAGGGCATATTGAAGAAGAATCAGCCGAGTGGTTATTGTGGGAGAACAACTCCATTTGGCTCACTAACCTCACACACCATCAGGCTTCCAAGCAGCTCTCTAGGAAACTCAGTTTTCACACTCTAGGCTTAATGCCCTTTGAGTGCATTATCTAGGAATGAACCTGGTATAGCATCCCACACAAACCAATGCTCCACAGGCGGGTTTCACATGCCACCAACTCCACATTCACAGACAACTTCAGCGCCAAAGCCATTTTCAGATAGCCCGCAATGCAAAGGCTCCAGGCCCAAATATTGGTGTGAGAGCTAATTCAATCAAGGAAACACTGCATGTTGGTGAAGCGCATATTGAAGAAGAATCAGCCGAGTGGTTCTTGTGGGAGAACAACTCCATTTGGCTCACTAACTTCACACACCATCAGGCTTCCATGCAGCTCTCAAGGAAACTCAGTTTTCACACTCTAGGCTTAATGCCCTTTGAGTGCCTAGGACTGAAATGAAGCTTGGTGAGATTCCCACACAAACCAATGCTCCACATGCGGATTTCACATGCCACCAACTCCACATTCACAGACAACTTCAGCGCCAAAGCCGTTTTCAGATAGCTCTCAATGCAAAGGCTCTAGGCGCAAATATTGGTGTGAGAGCGAATTCAATCAAGGAAACACTGCATGTTGGTGAAGCGCATATTGAAGAAGAATCAGCCGAGTGGTTCTTGTGGGAGAACAACTCCATTTGGCTCACTAACTTCACACACCATCAGGCTTCCATGCAGCTCTCAAGGAAACTCAGTTTTCACACTCTAGGCTTAATGCCCTTTGAGTGCATTATGTAGGAATGAACCTG
Source organism: Ochotona princeps (assembly GCF_030435755.1). Taxonomy (NCBI): domain Eukaryota; kingdom Metazoa; phylum Chordata; class Mammalia; order Lagomorpha; family Ochotonidae; genus Ochotona; species Ochotona princeps. Next base: position 193,194 of record NW_026700407.1, on the reverse strand, counting down.
GTAGAGCATCCCACACAAACCAATGCTCCACATGCGGGTTTCACATGCCACCAACTCCACATTCACAGACAACTTCAGCGCCAAAGCCGTTTTCAGATAGCCCTCAACACAAAGGCTCTAGGCGCAAATATTGGTGTGAGAGCTAATTCAATCAAGGAAACACTGCATGTTGGTGAAGGGCATATTGAAGAAGAATCAGCTGAGTGGTTCTTGTGGGAGAACAACTCCATTTGGCTCACTAACTTCACACACCATCAGGCTACCATGCAGCTCTCAAGGAAACTCAGTTTTCACACTCTAGGCTTAATGCCCTTTGAGTGCCTAGGAATGAAATGAACCTGGTAGAGCATCCCACACAAACCAATGCTCCACAGGCGGGTTTCACATGCCACCAACTCCACATTCACAGACAACTTCAGCGCCAAAGCCATATTCAGATAGCCCTCAATGCAAAGGCTTTAGGCGCAAATATTGGTGTGAGAGCTAATTCAATCAAGGAAACACTGCATGTTGGTGAAGCGCATATTGAAGAAGAATCAGGCGAGTGGTTCTTGTGAGAGAACAACTCCATTTGGCTCACTAACTTCACACACCATCAGGCTTCCATGCAGCTCTCAAGGAAACTCAGTTTTCACACTCTAGGCTTAATGCCCTTTGAGTGCATTATGTAGGAATGAACCTGGTAGAGCATCCCACACAAACCAATTCTCCACAGGCGGGTTTCACATGCCACCAACTCCACATTCACAGACAACTTCAGCGCCAAAGCGGTTTTCAGATAGCCCTCAACACAAAGGCTCTAGGCGCAAATATTGGTGTGAGAGCTAATTCAATCAAGGAAACACTGCATGTTGGTGAAGAGCATATTGAAGAAGAATCAGCTGAGTGGTTCTTGTGGGAGAACAACTCCATTTGGCTCACTAACTTCACACACCATCAGGCTTCCAAGCAGCTCTCAAGGAAACTCAGTTTTCACACTCTAGGCTTAATGCCCTTTGAGTGCCTAGGAATAAAATGAACCTGGTAGAGCATCCCACACAAACCAATGCTCCACATGCGGGTTTCACATGCCACCAACTCCACATTCACAGACAATTTCAGCGCCAAAGCCATTTTCAGATAACCCTCAATGCAAAGGCTCTAGACGCAAGTATTGGTGTGAGAGCTAATTCAATCAAGGAAACACTGCATGTTGGTGAAGCGCACATTGAAGAAGAATCAGCCGAGTGGTTCTTGTGGGAGAACAACTCCATTTGGCTCACTAACTTCACACACCATCAGGCTTCCAAGCAGCTCTCAAGGAAACTCAGTTTTCACACTCTAGGCTTAATGCCCTTTGAGTGCCTAGGACTGAAATGAAGCTTGGTGAGATTCCCACACAAACCAATGCTCCACAGGCGGATTTCACATGCCACCAACTCCACATTCACAGACAACTTCAGCGCCAAAGCCGTTTTCAGATAGCCCTCAATGCAAAGGCTCTAGGCGCAAATATTGGTGTGAGAGCGAATTCAATCAAGGAAACACTGCATGTTGGTGAAGCGCATATTGAAGAAGAATCAGGCGAGTGGTTCTTGTGGGAGAACAACTCCATTTGGCTCACTAACTTCACACACCATCAGGCTTCCATGCAGCTCTCAAGGAAACTCAGTTTTCACACTCTAGGCTTAATGCCCTTTGAGTGCATTATGTAGGAATGAATCTGGTAGAGCATCCCACACAAACCAATGCTCCACAGGCGGGTTTCACATGCCACCAACTCCACATTCACAGACAACTTCAGCGCCAAAGCCGTTTTCAGATAGCCCTCAATGCAAAGGCTTTAGGCGCAAATATTGGTGTGAGAGCTAATTCAATCAAGGAAACACTGCATGTTGGTGAAGCGCATATTGAAGAAGAATCAGGCGAGTGGTTCTTGTGAGAGAACAACTCCATTTGGCTCACTAACTTCACACACCATCAGGCTTCCATGCAGCTCTCAAGGAAACTCAGTTTTCACACTCTAGGCTTAATGCCCTTTGAGTGCATTATCTAGGAATGAACCTGGTATAGCATCCCACACAAACCAATGCTCCACAGGCGGGTTTCACATGCCACCAACTCCACATTCACAGACAACTTCAGCGCCAAAGCCGTTTTCAGATAGCCCTCAACACAAAGGCTCTAGGCGCAAATATTGGTGTGAGAGCTAATTCAATCAAGGAAACACTGCATGTTGGTGAAGAGCATATTGAAGAAGAATCAGCTGAGTGGTTCTTGTGGGAGAACAACTCCATTTGGCTCACTAACTTCACACACCATCAGGCTTCCATGCTCTCTCAAGGAAACTCAGTTTTCACACTCTAGGCTTAATGCCCTTTGAGTGCCTAGGAATGAACCTGGTAGAGCATCCCACACAAACCAATGCTCCACATGCTGGTTTCACATGCCACCAACTCCACATTCACAGACAACTTCAGCGCCAAAGCCATTTTCAGATAGCCCTCAATGCAAAGGCTCTAGACGCAAATATTGGTGTGAGAGCTAATTCAATCAAGGAAACACTGCATGTTGGTGAAGCGCATATTGAAGAAGAATCAACCGAGTGGTTCTTGTGGGCAACAACTCCATTTGGCTCACTAACTTCACACACCATCAGGCTTCCAAGCAGCTCTCAAGGAAACTCAGTTTTCACACTCTAGGCTTAATGCCCTTTGAGTGACTAGGACTGAAATGAAGCTTGTGAGCTTATCACACAAACCAATGCTCCACATGCGGGTTTCACATGCCACCAACTCCACATTCACAGACAACTTCAGCGCCAAAGCCGTTTTCAGATAGCTCTCAATGCAAAGGCTTTAGGCGCAAATATTGGTGTGAGAGCTAATTCAATCAAGGAAACACTGCATGTTGGTGAAGCGCATATTGAAGAAGAATCAACCGAGTGGTTCTTGTGGGCAACAACTCCATTTGGCTCACTAACTTCACACACCATCAGGCTTCCAAGCAGCTCTCAAGGAAACTCAGTTTTCACACTCTAGGCTTAATGCCCTTTGAGTGACTAGGACTGAAATGAAGCTTGTGAGCTTATCACACAAACCAATGCTCCACATGCGGGTTTCACATGCCACCAACTCCACATTCACAGACAACTTCAGCGTCAAAGCCGTTTTCAGATAGCTCTCAATGCAAAGGCTTTAGGCGCAAATATTGGTGTGAGAGCTAATTCAATCAAGGAAACACTGCATGTTGGTGAAGGGCATATTGAAGAAGAATCAGCCGAGTGGTTCTTGTGGGAGAACAACTCCATTTGGCTCACTAACTTCACACACCATCAGGCTTCCATGCAGCTCTCAAGGAAACTCAGTTTTCACACTCTAGGCTTAATGCCCTTTGAGTGCATTATGTAGGAATGAACCTGGTAGAGCATCCCACACAAACCAATGCTCCACATGCGGGTTTCACATGCCACCAACTCCACATTCACAGACAACTTCAGCGCCAAAGCCGTTTTCAGATAGCCCTCAAAACAAAGGCTCTAGGCGCAAATATTGGTGTGAGAGCTAATTCAATCAAGGAAACACTGCATGTTGTTGAAGGGCATATTGAAGAAGAATCAGGCGAGTGGTTATTGTGGGAGAACAACTCCATTTGGCTCACTAACCTCACACACCATCAGGCTTCCAAGCAGCTCTCAAGGAAACTCAGTTTTCACACTCTAGGCTTAATGCCCTTTGAGTGCCTAGGAATGAAATGAAACTTGGTGAGCTTATCACACAAACCAATGCTCCACAGGCGGGTTTCACATGCCACCAACTCCACATTCACAGACAACTTCAGCGCCAAAGCCATTTTCAGATAGCCCGCAATGCAAAGGCTCCAGGCCCAAATATTGGTGTGAGAGCTAATTCAATCAAGGAAACACTGCATGTTGGTGAAGCGCATATTGAAGAAGAATCAGCCGAGTGGTTCTTGTGGGAGAACAACTCCATTTGGCTCACTAACTTCACACACCATCAGGCTTCCAAGCAGCTCTCAAGGAAACTCAGTTTTCACACTCTAGGCTTAATGCCCTTTGAGTGCATTATGTAGGAATGAACCTGGTAGAGCATCCCACACAAACCAATGCTCCACATGCGGGTTTCACATGCCACCAACTCCACATTCACAGACAACTTCAGCGCCAAAGCCGTTTTCAGATAGCCCTCAACACAAAGGCTCTAGGCGCAAATATTGGTGTGAGAGCTAATTCAATCAAGGAAACACTGCATGTTGTTGAAGGGCATATTGAAGAAGAATCAGCTGAGTGGTTCTTGTGGGAGAACAACTCCATTTGGCTCACTAACTTCACACACCATCTGGCTTCCAAGCAGCTCTCAAGGAAACTCAGTTTTCACACTCTAGGCTTAATGCCCTTTGAGTGCCTAGGACTGAAATGCACCTGGTAGAGCATCCCACACAAACCAATGCTCCACATGCGGGTTTCACATGCCACCAACTCCACATTCACAGACAACTTCAGCGCCAAAGCCATTTTCAGATAGCCCTCTATGCAAAGGGTTTAGGCGCAAATATTGGTGTGAGAGCTAATTCAATCAAGGAAACACTGCATGTTGGTGAAGCGCATATTGAAGAAGAATCAGCCGAGTGGTTCTTGTGGGAGAACAACTCCATTTGGCTCACTAACTTCACACACCATCAGGCTTCCATGCAGCTCTCAAGGAAACTCAGTTTTCACACTCTAGGCTTAATGCCCTTTGAGTGCATTATCTAGGAATGAACCTGGTAGAGCATCCCACACAAACCAATGCTCCACAGGCGGGTTTCACATGCCACCAACTCCACATTCACAGACAACTTCAGCGCCAAAGCCGTTTTCAGATAGCCCTCAATGCAAAGGCTCTAGGCGCAAATATTGGTGTGAGAGCTAATTCAATCAAGGAAACACTGCATGTTGGTGAAGAGCATATTGAAGAAGAATCAGCTGAGTGGTTCTTGTGGGAGAACAACTCCATTTGGCTCACTAACTTCACACACCATCAGGCTTCCAACCAGCTCTCAAGGAAACTCAGTTTTCACACTCTAGGCTTAATGCCCTTTGAGTGCCTAGGAATGAAATGAACCTGGTAGAGCATCCCACACAAACCAATGCTCCACAGGCGGGTTTCACATGCCACCAACTCCACATTCACAGACAACTTCAGCGCCAAAGCCATATTCAGATAGCCCTCAATGCAAAGGCTTTAGGCGCAAATATTGGTGTGAGAGCTAATTCAATCAAGGAAACACTGCATGTTGGTGAAGCGCATATTGAAGAAGAATCAGGCGAGTGGTTCTTGTGAGAGAACAACTCCATTTGGCTCACTAAGTTCACACACCATCAGGCTTCCATGCAGCTCTCAAGGAAACTCAGTTTTCACACTCTAGGCTTAATACCCTTTGAGTGCATTATCTAGGAATGAACCTGGTAGAGCATCCCACACAAACCAATGCTCCACAGGCGGGTTTCACATGCCACCAACTCCACATTCACAGACAATTTCAGCGCCAAAGCCATTTTCAGATAACCCTCAATGCAAAGGCTCTAGACGCAAGTATTGGTGTGAGAGCTAATTCAATCAAGGAAACACTGCATGTTGGTGAAGCGCATATTGAGGAAGAATCAGCCGAGTGGTTCTTGTGTGAGAACAACTCCATTGGGCTCACTAACTTCACACACCATCAGGCTTCCAACCAGCTCTCAAGGAAACTCAGTTTTCACACTCTAGGCTTAATGCCCTTTGAGTGCCTAGGACTGAAATGAAACTTGGTGAGCTTATCACACAAACCAATGCTCCACAGGCGGGTTTCACATGCCACCAACTCCACATTCACAGACAACTTCAGCGCCAAAGCCGTTTTCAGGTAGCCCTCAATGCAAAGGCTCCAGGCCCAAATATTGGTGTGAGAGCTAATTCAATCAAGGAAACACTGCATGTTGGTGAAGCGCATATTGAAGAAGAATCAGCTGAGTGGTTCTTGTGGGAGAACAACTCCATTTGGCTCACTAACTTCACACACCATCAGGCTTCCAAGCAGCTCTCAAGGAAACTCAGTTTTCACACTCTAGGCTTAATGCCCTTTGAGTGCCTAGGACTGAAATGAAGCTTGGTGAGATTCCCACACAAACCAATGCTCCACAGGCGGATTTCACATGCCACCAACTCCACATTCACAGACAACTTCAGCGCCAAAGCCGTTTTCAGATAGCTCTCAATGCAAAGGCTCTAGGCGCAAATATTGGTGTGAGAGCTAATTCAATCAAGGAAACACTGCATGTTGGTGAAGCGCATATTGAAGAAGAATCAGCTGAGTGGTTCTTGTGGGAGAACAACTCCATTTGGCTCACTAACTTCACACACCATCAGGCTTCCATGCAGCTCTCAAGGAAACTCAGTTTTCACACTCTAGGCTTAATGCCCTTTGAGTGCATTATGTAGGAATGAACCTGGTAGAGCATCCCACACAAACCAATGCTCCACAGGCGGGTTTCACATGCCACCAACTCCACATTCACAGACAACTTCAGCGCCAAAGCCGTTTTCAGATAGCCCTCAATGCAAAGGCTTTAGGCGCAAATATTGGTGTGAGAGCTAATTCAATCAAGGAAACACTGCATGTTGGTGAAGCGCATATTGAAGAAGAATCAGGCGAGTGGTTCTTGTGAGAGAACAACTCCATTTGGCTCACTAACTTCACATACCATCAGGCTTCCAAGCAGCTCTCAAGGAAACTCAGTTTTCACACTCTAGGCTTAATGCCCTTTGAGTGCATTATCTAGGAATGAACCTGGTAGAGCATCCCACACAAACCAATGCTCCACAGGCGGGTTTCACATGCCACCAACTCCACATTCACAGACAACTTCAGCGCCAAAGCCGTTTTCAGATAGCCCTCAACACAAAGGCTCTAGGCGCAAATATTGGTGTGAGAGCTAATTCAATCAAGGAAACACTGCATGTTTGTGAAGCGCATATTGAAGAAGAATCAGCTGAGTGGTTCTTGTGGGAGAACAACTCCATTTGGCTCACTAACTTCACACACCATCAGGCTTCCAAGCAGCTCTCAAGGAAACTCAGTTTTCACACTCTAGGCTTAATGCCCTTTGAGTGCATTATGTAGGAATGAACCTGGTAGAGCATCCCACACAAACCAATGCTCCACATGCGGGTTTCACATGCCACCAACTCCACATTCACAGACAACTTCAGCGCCAAAGCCATATTCAGATAGCCCTCAATGCAAAGGCTCTAGGCGCAAATATTGGTGTGAGAGCTAATTCAATCAAGGAAACACTGCATGTTGGTGAAGCGCATATTGAAGAAGAATCAGCCGAGTGGTTCTTGTGGGACAACAACTCCATTTGGCTCACTAACTTCACACACCATCAGGCTTCCAAGCAGCTCTCAAGGAAACTCAGTTTTCACACTCTAGGCTTAATGCCCTTTGAGTGCCTAGGACTGAAATGAAGCTTGGTGAGATTCCCACACAAACCAATGCTCCACAGGCGGATTTCACATGCCACCAACTCCACATTCACAGACAACTTCAGCGCCAAAGCCGTTTTCAGATAGCTCTCAATGCAAAGGCTCTAGGCGCAAATATTGGTGTGAGAGCGAATTCAATCAAGGAAACACTGCATGTTGGTGAAGCGCATATTGAAGAAGAATCAGCCGAGTGGTTCTTGTGGGAGAACAACTCCATTTGGCTCACTAACTTCACACACCATCAGGCTTCCATGCAGCTCTCAAGGAAACTCAGTTTTCACACTCTAGGCTTAATGCCCTTTGAGTGCATTATGTAGGAATGAACCTGGTAGAGCATCCCACACAAACCAATGCTCCACAGGCGGGTTTCACATGCCACCAACTCCACATTCACAGACAACTTCAGCGCCAAAGCCGTTTTCAGATAGCCCTCAATGCAAAGGCTTTAGGCGCAAATATTGGTGTGAGAGCTAATTCAATCAAGGAAACACTGCATGTTGGTGAAGCGCATATTGAAGAAGAATCAGGCGAGTGGTTCTTGTGAGAGAACAACTCCATTTGGCTCACTAACTTCACACACCATCAGGCTTCCAAGCAGCTCTCAAGGAAACTCAGTTTTCACACTCTAGGCTTAATGCCCTTTGAGTGCATTATCTAGGAATGAACCTGGTAGAGCATCCCACACAAACCAATGCTCCACAGGCGGGTTTCACATGCCACCAACTCCACATTCACAGACAACTTCAGCGCCAAAGCCGTTTTCAGATAGCCCTCAACACAAAGGCTCTAGGCGAAAATATTGGTGTGAGAGCTAATTCAATCAAGGAAACACTGCATGTTGGTGAAGAGCATATTGAAGAAGAATCAGCTGAGTGGTTCTTGTGGGAGAACAACTCCATTTGGCTCACTAACTTCACACACCATCAGGCTTCCAACCAGCTCTCAAGGAAACTCAGTTTTCACACTCTAGGCTTAATGCCCTTTGAGTGCATTATGTAGGAATGAACCTGGTAGAGCATCCCACACAAACCAATGCTCCACATGCGGGTTTCACATGCCACCAACTCCACATTCACAGACAACTTCAGCGCCAAAGCCATATTCAGATAGCCCTCAATGCAAAGGCTCTAGGCGCAAATATTGGTGTGAGAGCTAATTCAATCAAGGAAACACTGCATGTTGGTGAAGCGCATATTGAAGAAGAATCAGGCGAGTGGTTCTTGTGAGAGAACAACTCCATTTGGCTCACTAACTTCACACACCATCAGGCTTCCATGCAGCTCTCAAGGAAACTCAGTTTTCACACTCTAGGCTTAATGCCCTTTGAGTGCATTATCTAGGAATGAACCTGGTAGAGCATCCCACACAAACCAATGCTCCACAGGCGGGTTTCACATGCCACCAACTCCACATTCACAGACAATTTCAGCGCCAAAGCCATTTTCAGATAACCCTCAATGCAAAGGCTCTAGACGCAAGTATTGGTGTGAGAGCTAATTCAATCAAGGAAACACTGCATGTTGGTGAAGCGCATATTGAAGAAGAATCAGCCGAGTGGTTCTTGTGTGAGAACAACTCCATTGGGCTCACTAACTTCACACACCATCAGGCTTCCAAGCAGCTCTCAAGGAAACTCAGTTTTCACACTCTAGGCTTAATGCCCTTTGAGTGCCTAGGACTGAAATGAAGCTTGTGAGCTTATCACACAAACCAATGCTCCACATGCGGGTTTCACATGCCACCAACTCCACATTCACAGACAACTTCAGCGCCAAAGCCGTTTTCAGATAGCTCTCAATGCAAAGGCTCTAGGCGCAAATATTGGTGTGAGAGCTAATTCAATCAAGGAAACACTGCATGTTGGTGAAGCGCATATTGAAGAAGAATCAGGCGAGTGGTTCTTGTGGGAGAACAACTCCATTTGGCTCACTAACTTCACACACCATCAGGCTTCCATGCAGCTCTCAAGGAAACTCAGTTTTCACACTCTAGGCTTAATGCCCTTTGAGTGCATTATGTAGGAATGAACCTGGTAGAGCATCCCACACAAACCAATGCTCCACATGCGGGTTTCACATGCCACCAACTCCACATTCACAGACAACTTCAGCGCCAAAGCCATTTTCAGATAGCCCTCAACACAAAGGCTCTAGGCGCAAATATTGGTGTGAGAGCTAATTCAATCAAGGAAACACTGCATGTTGTTGAAGGGCATATTGAAGAAGAATCAGCCGAGTGGTTATTGTGGGAGAACAACTCCATTTGGCTCACTAACCTCACACACCATCAGGCTTCCAAGCAGCTCTCAAGGAAACTCAGTTTTCACACTCTAGGCTTAATGCCCTTTGAGTGCCTAGGACTGAAATGAAACTTGGTGAGCTTATCACACAAACCAATGCTCCACAGGCGGGTTTCACATGCCACCAACTCCACATTCACAGACAACTTCAGCGCCAAAGCCATTTTCAGATAGCCCTCAATGCAAAGGCTCCAGGCCCAAATATTGGTGTGAGAGCTAATTCAATCAAGGAAACACTGCATGTTGGTGAAGCGCATATTGAAGAAGAATCAGCCGAGTGGTTCTTGTGGGAGAACAACTCCATTTGGCTCACTAACTTCACACACCATCAGGCTTCCAAGCAGCTCTCAAGGAAACTCAGTTTTCACACTCTAGGCTTAATGCCCTTTGAGTGCCTAGGACTGAAATGAAGCTTGGTGAGATTCCCACACAAACCAATGCTCCACAGGCGGATTTCACATGCCACCAACTCCACATTCACAGACAACTTCAGCGCCAAAGCCGTTTTCAGATAGCTCTCAATGCAAAGGCTCTAGGCGCAAATATTGGTGTGAGAGCGAATTCAATCAAGGAAACACTGCATGTTGGTGAAGCGCATATTGAAGAAGAATCAGCCGAGTGGTTCTTGTGGGAGAACAACTCCATTTGGCTCACTAACTTCACACACCATCAGGCTTCCATGCAGCTCTCAAGGAAACTCAGTTTTCACACTCTAGGCTTAATGCCCTTTGAGTGCATTATGTAGGAATGAACCTGGTAGAGCATCCCACACAAACCAATGCTCCACATGCGGGTTTCACATGCCACCAACTCCACATTCACAGGCAACTTCAGCGCCAAAGCCGTTTTCAGATAGCCCTCAACACAAAGGCTCTAGGCGCAAATATTGGTGTGAGAGCTAATTCAATCAAGGAAACACTGCATGTTGTTGAAGGGCATATTGAAGAAGAATCAGCTGAGTGGTTCTTGTGGGAGAACAACTCCATTTGGCTCACTAACTTCACACACCATCAGGCTTCCAAGCAGCTCTCAAGGAAACTCAGTTTTCACACTCTAGGCTTAATGCCCTTTGAGTGCCTAGGAATGAAATGCACCTGGTAGAGCATCCCACACAAACCAATGCTCCACAGGCGGGTTTCACATGCCACCAACTCCACATTCACAGACAACTTCAGCGCCAAAGCCATATTCAGATAGCCCTCAATGCAAAGGCTTTAGGCGCAAATATTGGTGTGAGAGCTAATTCAATCAAGGAAACACTGCATGTTGGTGAAGCGCATATTGAAGAAGAATCAGGCGAGTGGTTCTTGTGAGAGAACAACTCCATTTGGCTCACTAACTTCACACACCATCAGGCTTCCATGCAGCTCTCAAGGAAACTCAGTTTTCACACTCTAGGCTTAATGCCCTTTGAGTGCATTATCTAGGAATGAACCTGGTAGAGCATCCCACACAAACCAATGCTCCACAGGCGGGTTTCACATGCCACCAACTCCACATTCACAGACAACTTCAGCGCCAAAGCCGTTTTCAGATAGCCCTCAACACAAAGGCTCTAGGCGCAAATATTGGTGTGAGAGCTAATTCAATCAAGGAAACACTGCATGTTGGTGAAGAGCATATTGAAGAAGAATCAGCTGAGTGGTTCTTGTGGGAGAACAACTCCATTTGGCTCACTAACTTCACACACCATCAGGCTTCCAAGCAGCTCTCAAGGAAACTCAGTTTTCACACTCTAGGCTTAATGCCCTTTGAGTGCCTAGGAATGAAATGCACCTGGTAGAGCATCCCACACAAACCAATGCTCCACAGGCGGGTTTCACATGCCACCAACTCCACATTCACAGACAACTTCAGCGCCAAAGCCATATTGAGATAGCCCTCAATGCAAAGGCTTTAGGCGCAAATATTGGTGTGAGAGCTAATTCAATCAAGGAAACACTGCATGTTGGTGAAGCGCATATTGAAGAAGAATCAGGCGAGTGGTTCTTGTGAGAGAACAACTCCATTTGGCTCACTAACTTCACACACCATCAGGCTTCCATGCAGCTCTCAAGGAAACTCAGTTTTCACACTCTAGGCTTAATGCCCTTTGAGTGCATTATCTAGGAATGAACCTGGTAGAGCATCCCACACAAACCAATGCTCCACAGGCGGGTTTCACATGCCACCAACTCCACATTCACAGACAACTTCAGCGCCAAAGCCGTTTTCAGATAGCCCTCAACACAAAGGCTCTAGGCGCAAATATTGGTGTGAGAGCTAATTCAATCAAGGAAACACTGCATGTTGGTGAAGAGCATATTGAAGAAGAATCAGCTGAGTGGTTCTTGTGGGAGAACAACTCCATTTGGCTCACTAACTTCACACACCATCAGGCTTCCAAGCAGCTCTCAAGGAAACTCAGTTTTCACACTCTAGGCTTAATGCCCTTTGAGTGCCTAGGAATGAAATGAACCTGGTAGAGCATCCCACACAAACCAATGCTCCACATGCGGGTTTCACATGCCACCAACTCCACATTCACAGACAACTTCAGCGCCAAAGCCATATTCAGATAGCCCTCAATGCAAAGGCTCTAGGCGCAAATATTGGTGTGAGAGCTAATTCAATCAAGGAAACACTGCATGTTGGTGAAGCGCATATTGAAGAAGAATCAGGCGAGTGGTTCTTGTGAGAGAACAACTCCATTTGGCTCACTAACTTCACACACCATCAGGCTTCCATGCAGCTCTCAAGGAAACTCAGTTTTCACACTCTAGGCTTAATGCCCTTTGAGTGCATTATCTAGGAATGAACCTGGTAGAGCATCCCACACAAACCAATGCTCCACATGCGTGTTTCACATGCCACCAACTCCACATTCACAGACAATTTCAGCGCCAAAGCCATTTTCAGATAACCCTCAATGCAAAGGTTCTAGACGCAAGTATTGGTGTGAGAGCTAATTCAATCAAGGAAACACTGCATGTTGGTGAAGCGCATATTGAAGAAGAATCAGCCGAGTGGTTCTTGTGTGAGAACAACTCCATTGGGCTCACTAACTTCACACACCATCAGGCTTCCAACCAGCTCTCAAGGAAACTCAGTTTTCACACTCTAGGCTTAATGCCCTTTGAGTGCCTAGGACTGAAATGAAGCTTGGTGAACTTATCACACAAACCAATGCTCCACATGCGGGTTTCACATGCCACCAACTCCACATTCACAGACAACTTCAGCGCCAAAGCCGTTTTCAGGTAGCCCTCAATGCAAAGGCTCCAGGCGAAAATATTGGTGTGAGAGCTAATTCAATCAAGGAAACACTGCATGTTGGTGAAGCGCATATTGAAGAAGAATCAGCTGAGTGGTTCTTGTGTGAGAACAACTCCATTTGGCTCACTAACTTCACACACCATCAGGCTTCCAACCAGCTCTCAAGGAAACTCAGTTTTCACACTCTAGGCTTAATGCCCTTTGAGTGCATTATGTAGGAATGAACCTGGTAGAGCATCCCACACAAACCAATGCTCCACATGCGGGTTTCACATGCCACCAACTCCACATTCACAGACAACTTCAGCGCCAAAGCCATTTTCAGATAGCCCTCAATGCAAAGGCTCTAGGCGAAAATATTAGTGTGAGAGCTAATTCAATCAAGGAAACACTGCATGTTGGTGAAGCGCATATTGAAGAAGAATCAGCCGAGTGGTTCTTGTGAGAGAACAACTCCATTTGGCTCACTAACTTCACACACCATCAGGCTTCCATGCAGCTCTCAAGGAAACTCAGTTTTCACACTCTAGGCTTAATGCCCTTTGAGTGCCTAGGAATGAAATGAACCTGGTAGAGCATCCCACACAAACCAATGCTCCACATGCGGGTTTCACATGCCACCAACTCCACATTCACAGACAATTTCAGCGCCAAAGCCATTTTCAGATAACCCTCAATGCAAAGGCTCTAGACGCAAGTATTGGTGTGAGAGCTAATTCAATCAAGGAAACACTGCATGTTGGTGAAGCGCATATTAAAGAAGAATCAGCCGAGTGGTTCTTGTGGGACAACAACTCCATTTGTCTCACTAACTTCACACACCATCAGGCTTCCAAGCAGCTCTCAAGGAAACTCAGTTTTCACACTCTAGGCTTAATGCCCTTTGAGTGCCTAGGACTGAAATGAAGCTTGGTGAGATTCCCACACAAACCAATGCTCCACAGGCGGATTTCACATGCCACCAACTCCACATTCACAGACAACTTCAGCGCCAAAGTCGTTTTCAGATAGCTCTCAATGCAAAGGCTCTAGGCGCAAATATTGGTGTGAGAGCGAATTCAATCAAGGAAACACTGCATGTTGGTGAAGCGCATATTGAAGAAGAATCAGCCGAGTGGTTCTTGTGGGAGAACAACTCCATTTGGCTCACTAACTTCACACACCATCAGGCTTCCATGCAGCTCTCAAGGAAACTCAGTTTTCACACTCTAGGCTTAATGCCCTTTGAGTGCATTATGTAGGAATGAACCTGGTAGAGCATCCCACACAAACCAATGCTCCACAGGCGGGTTTCACATGCCACCAACTCCACATTCACAGACAACTTCAGCGCCAAAGCCGTTTTCAGATAGCCCTCAATGCAAAGGCTCTAGGCGCAAATATTGGTGTGAGAGCGAATTCAATCAAGGAAACACTGCATGTTGGTGAAGCGCATATTGAAGAAGAATCAGGCGAGTGGTTCTTGTGAGAGAACAACTCCATTTGGCTCACTAACTTCACACACCATCAGGCTTCCATGCAGCTCTCAAGGAAACTCAGTTTTCACACTCTAGGCTTAATGCCCTTTGAGTGCATTATCTAGGAATGAACCTGGTAGAGCATCCCACACAAACCAATGCTCCACAGGCGGGTTTCACATGCCACCAACTCCACATTCACAGACAACTTCAGCGCCAAAGCCGTTTTCAGATAGCCCTCAACACAAAGGCTCTAGGCGCAAATATTGGTGTGAGAGCTAATTCAATCAAGGAAACACTGCATGTTGGTGAAGAGCATATTGAAGAAGAATCAGCTGAGTGGTTCTTGTGGGAGAACAACTCCATTTGGCTCACTAACTTCACACACCATCAGGCTTCCAAGCAGCTCTCAAGGAAACTCAGTTTTCACACTCTAGGCTTAATGCCCTTTGAGTGCCTAGGAATGAAATGAACCTGGTAGAGCATCCCACACAAACCAATGCTCCACAGGCGGGTTTCACATGCCACCAACTCCACATTCACAGACAACTTCAGCGCCAAAGCCATATTGAGATAGCCCTCAATGCAAAGGCTTTAGGCGCAAATATTGGTGTGAGAGCTAATTCAATCAAGGAAACACTGCATGTTGGTGAAGCGCATATTGAAGAAGAATCAGGCGAGTGGTTCTTGTGAGAGAACAACTCCATTTGGCTCACTAACTTCACACACCATCAGGCTTCCATGCAGCTCTCAAGGAAACTCAGTTTTCACACTCTAGGCTTAATGCCCTTTGAGTGCATTATCTAGGAATGAACCTGGTAGAGCATCCCACACAAACCAATGCTCCACAGGCGGGTTTCACATGCCACCAACTCCACATTCACAGACAACTTCAGCGCCAAAGCCGTTTTCAGATAGCCCTCAACACAAAGGCTCTAGGCGCAAATATTGGTGTGAGAGCTAATTCAATCAAGGAAACACTGCATGTTGGTGAAGAGCATATTGAAGAAGAATCAGCTGAGTGGTTCTTGTGGGAGAACAACTCCATTTGGCTCACTAACTTCACACACCATCAGGCTTCCAAGCAGCTCTCAAGGAAACTCAGTTTTCACACTCTAGGCTTAATGCCCTTTGAGTGCCTAGGAATGAAATGAACCTGGTAGAGCATCCCACACAAACCAATGCTCCACATGCGGGTTTCACATGCCACCAACTCCACATTCACAGACAACTTCAGCGCCAAAGCCATATTCAGATAGCCCTCAATGCAAAGGCTCTAGGCGCAAATATTGGTGTGAGAGCTAATTCAATCAAGGAAACACTGCATGTTGGTGAAGCGCATATTGAAGAAGAATCAGGCGAGTGGTTCTTGTGAGAGAACAACTCCATTTGGCTCACTAACTTCACACACCATCAGGCTTCCATGCAGCTCTCAAGGAAACTCAGTTTTCACACTCTAGGCTTAATGCCCTTTGAGTGCATTATCTAGGAATGAACCTGGTAGAGCATCCCACACAAACCAATGCTCCACATGCGTGTTTCACATGCCACCAACTCCACATTCACAGACAATTTCAGCGCCAAAGCCATTTTCAGATAACCCTCAATGCAAAGGTTCTAGACGCAAGTATTGGTGTGAGAGCTAATTCAATCAAGGAAACACTGCATGTTGGTGAAGCGCATATTGAAGAAGAATCAGCCGAGTGGTTCTTGTGTGAGAACAACTCCATTGGGCTCACTAACTTCACACACCATCAGGCTTCCAACCAGCTCTCAAGGAAACTCAGTTTTCACACTCTAGGCTTAATGCCCTTTGAGTGCCTAGGACTGAAATGAAGCTTGGTGAACTTATCACACAAACCAATGCTCCACATGCGGGTTTCACATGCCACCAACTCCACATTCACAGACAACTTCAGCGCCAAAGCCGTTTTCAGGTAGCCCTCAATGCAAAGGCTCCAGGCGAAAATATTGGTGTGAGAGCTAATTCAATCAAGGAAACACTGCATGTTGGTGAAGCGCATATTGAAGAAGAATCAGCTGAGTGGTTCTTGTGTGAGAACAACTCCATTTGGCTCACTAACTTCACACACCATCAGGCTTCCAACCAGCTCTCAAGGAAACTCAGTTTTCACACTCTAGGCTTAATGCCCTTTGAGTGCATTATGTAGGAATGAACCTGGTAGAGCATCCCACACAAACCAATGCTCCACATGCGGGTTTCACATGCCACCAACTCCACATTCACAGACAACTTCAGCGCCAAAGCCATTTTCAGATAGCCCTCAATGCAAAGGCTCTAGGCGAAAATATTAGTGTGAGAGCTAATTCAATCAAGGAAACACTGCATGTTGGTGAAGCGCATATTGAAGAAGAATCAGCCGAGTGGTTCTTGTGAGAGAACAACTCCATTTGGCTCACTAACTTCACACACCATCAGGCTTCCATGCAGCTCTCAAGGAAACTCAGTTTTCACACTCTAGGCTTAATGCCCTTTGAGTGCCTAGGAATGAAATGAACCTGGTAGAGCATCCCACACAAACCAATGCTCCACATGCGGGTTTCACATGCCACCAACTCCACATTCACAGACAATTTCAGCGCCAAAGCCATTTTCAGATAACCCTCAATGCAAAGGCTCTAGACGCAAGTATTGGTGTGAGAGCTAATTCAATCAAGGAAACACTGCATGTTGGTGAAGCGCATATTAAAGAAGAATCAGCCGAGTGGTTCTTGTGGGACAACAACTCCATTTGTCTCACTAACTTCACACACCATCAGGCTTCCAAGCAGCTCTCAAGGAAACTCAGTTTTCACACTCTAGGCTTAATGCCCTTTGAGTGCCTAGGACTGAAATGAAGCTTGGTGAGATTCCCACACAAACCAATGCTCCACAGGCGGATTTCACATGCCACCAACTCCACATTCACAGACAACTTCAGCGCCAAAGTCGTTTTCAGATAGCTCTCAATGCAAAGGCTCTAGGCGCAAATATTGGTGTGAGAGCGAATTCAATCAAGGAAACACTGCATGTTGGTGAAGCGCATATTGAAGAAGAATCAGCCGAGTGGTTCTTGTGGGAGAACAACTCCATTTGGCTCACTAACTTCACACACCATCAGGCTTCCATGCAGCTCTCAAGGAAACTCAGTTTTCACACTCTAGGCTTAATGCCCTTTGAGTGCATTATGTAGGAATGAACCTGGTAGAGCATCCCACACAAACCAATGCTCCACAGGCGGGTTTCACATGCCACCAACTCCACATTCACAGACAACTTCAGCGCCAAAGCCGTTTTCAGATAGCCCTCAATGCAAAGGCTCTAGGCGCAAATATTGGTGTGAGAGCGAATTCAATCAAGGAAACACTGCATGTTGGTGAAGCGCATATTGAAGAAGAATCAGGCGAGTGGTTCTTGTGAGAGAACAACTCCATTTGGCTCACTAACTTCACACACCATCAGGCTTCCATGCAGCTCTCAAGGAAACTCAGTTTTCACACTCTAGGCTTAATGCCCTTTGAGTGCATTATCTAGGAATGAACCTGGTAGAGCATCCCACACAAACCAATGCTCCACAGGCGGGTTTCACATGCCACCAACTCCACATTCACAGACAACTTCAGCGCCAAAGCCGTTTTCAGATAGCCCTCAACACAAAGGCTCTAGGCGCAAATATTGGTGTGAGAGCTAATTCAATCAAGGAAACACTGCATGTTGGTGAAGAGCATATTGAAGAAGAATCAGCTGAGTGGTTCTTGTGGGAGAACAACTCCATTTGGCTCACTAACTTCACACACCATCAGGCTTCCAAGCAGCTCTCAAGGAAACTCAGTTTTCACACTCTAGGCTTAATGCCCTTTGAGTGCCTAGGAATGAAATGAACCTGGTAGAGCATCCCACACAAACCAATGCTCCACAGGCGGGTTTCACATGCCACCAACTCCACATTCACAGACAACTTCAGCGCCAAAGCCGTTTTCAGATAGCCCTCAACACAAAGGCTCTAGGCGCAAATATTGGTGTGAGAGCTAATTCAATCAAGGAAACACTGCATGTTGGTGAAGCGCATATTGAAGAAGAATCAGGCGAGTGGTTCTTGTGAGAGAACAACTCCATTTGGCTCACTAACTTCACACACCATCAGGCTTCCATGCAGCTCTCAAGGAAACTCAGATTTCACACTCTAGGCTTAATGCCCTTTGAGTGCATTATCTAGGAATGAACCTGGTAGAGCATCCCACACAAACCAATGCTCCACAGGCAGGTTTCACATGCCACCAACTCCACATTCACAGACAACTTCAGCGCCAAAGCCATTTTCAGATAACCCTCAATGCAAAGGCTCTAGACGCAAGTATTGGTGTGAGAGCTACTTCAATCAAGGAAACACTGCATGTTGGTGAAGCGCATATTGAAGAAGAATCAGCCGAGTGGTTCTTGTGGGACAACAACTCCATTTGGCTCACTAACTTCACACACCATCAGGCTTCCAAGCAGCTCTCAAGGAAACTCAGTTTTCACACTCTAGGCTTAATGCCCTTTGAGTGCCTAGGACTGAAATGAAGCTTGGTGAGATTCCCACACAAACCAATGCTCCACAGGCGAATTTCACATGCCACCAACTCCACATTCACAGACAACTTCAGCGCCAAAGCCGTTTTCAGATAGCTCTCAATGCAAAGGCTCTAGGCGCAAATATTGGTGTGAGAGCGAATTCAATGAAGGAAACACTGCATGTTGGTGAAGCGCATATTGAAGAAGAATCAGCCGAGTGGTTCTTGTGGGAGAACAACTCCATTTGGCTCACTAACTTCACACACCATCAGGCTTCCATGCAGCTCTCAAGGAAACTCAGTTTTCACACTCTAGGCTTAATGCCCTTTGAGTGCATTATGTAGGAATGAACCTGGTAGAGCATCCCACACAAACCAATGCTCCACAGGCGGGTTTCACATGCCACCAACTCCACATTCACAGACAACTTCAGCGCCAAAGCCGTTTTCAGATAGCCCTCAATGCAAAGGCTTTAGGCGCAAATATAGGTGTGAGAGCTAATTCAATCAAGGAAACACTGCATGTTGGTGAAGCGCATATTGAAGAAGAATCAGGCGAGTGGTTCTTGTGAGAGAACAACTCCATTTGGCTCACTAACTTCACACACCATCAGGCTTCCATGCAGCTCTCAAGGAAACTCAGTTTTCACACTCTAGGCTTAATGCCCTTTGAGTGCATTATCTAGGAATGAACCTGGTAGAGCATCCCACACAAACCAATGCTCCACAGGCGGGTTTCACATGCCACCAACTCCACATTCACAGACAACTTCAGCGCCAAAGCCGTTTTCAGATAGCCCTCAACACAAAGGCTCTAGGCGAAAATATTGGTGTGAGAGCTAATTCAATCAAGGAAACACTGCATGTTGGTGAAGAGCATATTGAAGAAGAATCAGCTGAGTGGTTCTTGTGGGAGAACAACTCCATTTGGCTCACTAACTTCACACACCATCAGGCTTCCAAGCAGCTCTCAAGGAAACTCAGTTTTCACACTCTAGGCTTAATGCCCTTTGAGTGCCTAGGAATGAAATGAACCTGGTAGAGCATCCCACACAAACCAATGCTCCACATGCGGGTTTCACATGCCACCAACTCCACATTCACAGACAACTTCAGCGCCAAAGCCATTTTCAGATAGCCCTCAATGCAAAGGCTCTAGGCGCAAATATTGGTGTGAGAGCTAATTCAATCAAGGAAACACTGCATGTTGGTGAAGCGCATATTGAAGAAGAATCAGGCGAGTGGTTCTTGTGAGAGAACAACTCCATTTGGCTCACTAACTTCACACACCATCAGGCTTCCATGCAGCTCTCAAGGAAACTCAGTTTTCACACTCTAGGCTTAATGCCCTTTGAGTGCATTATCTAGGAATGAACCTGGTAGAGCATCCCACACAAACCAATGCTCCACAGGCGGGTTTCACATGCCACCAACTCCACATTCACAGACAACGTCAGCGCCAAAGCCATTTTCAGATAACCCTCAATGCAAAGGCTCTAGACGCAAGTATTGGTGTGAGAGCTAATTCAATCAAGGAAACACTGCATGTTGGTGAAGCGCATATTGAAGAAGAATCAGCCGAGTGGTTCTTGTGGGAGAACAACTCCATTTGGCTCACTAACTTCACACACCATCAGGCTTCCAAGCAGCTCTCAAGGAAACTCAGTTTTCACAATCTAGGCTTAATGCCCTTTGAGTGCCTAGGACTGAAATGAAGCTTGGTGAACTTATCACACAAACCAATGCTCCACAGGCGGATTTCACATGCCACCAACTCCACATTCACAGACAACTTCAGCGCCAAAGCCGTTTTCAGATAGCTCTCAATGCAAAGGCTCTAGGCGCAAATATTGGTGTGAGAGCGAATTCAATCAAGGAAACACTGCATGTTGGTGAAGCGCATATTGAAGAAGAATCAGCCGAGTGGTTCTTGTGGGAGAACAACTCCATTTGGCTCACTAACGTCACACACCATCAGGCTTCCAAGCAGCTCTCAAGGAAACTCAGTTTTCACACTCTAGGCTTAATGCCCTTTGAGTGCATTATGTAGGAATGAACCTGGTAGAGCATCCCACACAAACCAATGCTCCACATGCGGGTTTCACATGCCACCAACTCCACATTCACAGACAACTTCAGCGCCAAAGCCGTTTTCAGATAGCCCTCAATGCAAAGGCTCTAGGCGCAAATATTGGTGTGAGAGCTAATTCAATCAAGGAAACACTGCATGTTGGTGAAGCGCATATTGAAGAAGAATCAGCCGAGTGGTTCTTGTGGGAGAACAACTCCATTGGGCTCACTAACTTCACACACCATCAGGCTTCCAAGCAGCTCTCAAGGAAACTCAGTTTTCACACTCTAGGCTTAATGCCCTTTGAGTGCCTAGGACTGAAATGAAGCTTGGTGAGATTCCTACACAAACCAATGCTCCACAGGCGGATTTCACATGCCACCAACTCCACATTCACAGACAACTTCAGCGCCAAAGCCGTTTTCAGATAGCTCTCAATGCAAAGGCTCTAGGCGCAAATATTGGTGTGAGAGCGAATTCAATCAAGGAAACACTGCATGTTGGTGAAGGGCATATTGAAGAAGAATCAGCCGAGTGGTTCTTGTGGGAGAACAACTCCATTTGGCTCACTAACTTCACACACCATCAGGCTTCCATGCAGCTCTCAAGGAAACTCAGTTTTCACACTCTAGGCTTAATGCCCTTTGAGTGCCTAGGAATGAACCTGGTAGAGCATCCCACACAAACCAATGCTCCACATGCGGGTTTCACATGCCACCAACTCCACATTCACAGACAACTTCAGCGCCAAAGCCATTTTCAGATAGCCCTCAATGCAAAGGCTCTAGGCGAAAATATTGGTGTGAGAGCTAATTCAATCAAGGAAACACTGCATGTTGGTGAAGCGCATATTGAAGAAGAATCAGGCGAGTGGTTCTTGTGAGAGAACAACTCCATTTTGGCTCACTAACTTCACACACCATCAGGCTTCCATGCAGCTCTCAAGGAAACTCAGTTTTCACACTCTAGGCTTAATGCCCTTTGAGTGCATTATCTAGGAATGAACCTGGTAGAGCATTACACACAAACCAATGCTCCACAGGCGGGTTTCACATGCCACCAACTCCACATTCACAGACAACTTCAGCGCCAAAGCCGTTTTCAGATAGCTCTCAATGCAAAGGCTCTAGGCGCAAATAGTGGTGTGAGAGCGAATTCAATCAAGGAAACACTGCATGTTGGTGAAGCGCATATTGAAGAAGAATCAGCCGAGTGGTTCTTGTGGGAGAACAACTCCATTTGGCTCACTAACTTCACACACCATCAGGCTTCCATGCAGCTCTCAAGGAAACTCAGTTTTCACACTCTAGGCTTAATGCCCTTTGAGTGCATTATGCTGGAATGAACCTGGTAGAGCATCCCACACAAACCAATGCTCCACAGGCGGGTTTCACATGCCACCAACTCCACATTCACAGACAACTTCAGCGCCAAAGCCGTTTTCAATAGCCCTCAACACAAAGGCTCTAGGCGCAAATATTGGTGTGAGAGCTAATTCAATCAAGGAAACACTGCATGTTGTTGAAGGGCATATTGAAGAAGAATCAGCCGAGTGGTTCTTGTGGGAGAACAACTCCATTTGGCTCACTAACCTCACACACCATCAGGCTTCCAAGCAGCTCTCAAGGAAACTCAGTTTTCACACTCTAGGCTTAATGCCCTTTGAGTGCCTAGGACTGAAATGAAACTTGGTGAACTTATCACACAAACCAATGCTCCACAGGCGGGTTTCACATGCCACCAACTCCACATTCACAGACAACTTCAGCGCCAAAGCCATTTTCAGATAGCCCTCAATGCAAAGGCTCCAGGCCCAAATATTGGTGTGAGAGCTAATTCAATCAAGGAAACACTGCATGTTGGTGAAGCGCATATTGAAGAAGAATCAGCCTAGTGGTTCTTGTGGGAGAACAACTCCGTTTGGCTCACTAACTTCACACACCATCAGGCTTCCAAGCAGCTCTCAAGGAAACTCAGTTTTCACACTCTAGGCTTAATGCCCTTTGAGTGCCTAGGACTGAAATGAAGCTTGGTGAGATTCCTACACAAACCAATGCTCCACAGGCGGATTTCACATGCCACCAACTCCACATTCACAGACAACTTCAGCGCCAAAGCCGTTTTCAGATAGCTCTCAATGCAAAGGCTCTAGGCGCAAATATTGGTGTGAGAGCTAATTCAATCAAGGAAACACTGCATGTTGGTGAAGCGCATATTGAAGAAGAATCAGCCGAGTGGTTCTTGTGGGAGAACAACTCCATTTGGCTCACTAACTTCACACACCATCAGGCTTCCATGCAGCTCTCAAGGAAACTCAGTTTTCACACTCTAGGCTTAATGCCCTTTGAGTGCCTAGGAATGAACCTGGTAGAGCATCCCACACAAACCAATGCTCCACATGCGGGTTTCACATGCCACCAACTCCACATTCACCGACAACTTCAGCGCCAAAGCCATTTTCAGATAGCCCTCAATGCAAAGGCTCTAGGCGAAAATATTGGTGTGAGAGCTAATTCAATCAAGGAAACACTGCATGTTGGTGAAGCGCATATTGAAGAAGAATCAGGCGAGTGGTTCTTGTGAGAGAACAACTCCATTTTGGCTCACTAACTTCACACACCATCAGGCTTCCATGCAGCTCTCAAGGAAACTCAGTTTTCACACTCTAGGCTTAATGCCCTTTGAGTGCATTATGCAGGAATGAACCTGGTAGAGCATCCCACACAAACCAATGCTCCACAGGCGGGTTTCACATGCCACCAACTCCACATTCACAGACAACTTCAGCGCCAAAGCCGTTTTCAATAGCCCTCAACACAAAGGCTCTAGGCGCAAATATTGGTGTGAGAGCTAATTCAATCAAGGAAACACTGCATGTTGTTGAAGGGCATATTGAAGAAGAATCAGCCGAGTGGTTCTTGTGGGAGAACAACTCCATTTGGCTCACTAACCTCACACACCATCAGGCTTCCAAGCAGCTCTCAAGGAAACTCAGTTTTCACACTCTAGGCTTAATGCCCTTTGAGTGCCTAGGACTGAAATGAAACTTGGTGAACTTATCACACAAACCAATGCTCCACAGGCGGGTTTCACATGCCACCAACTCCACATTCACAGACAACTTCAGCGCCAAAGCCATTTTCAGATAGCCCTCAATGCAAAGGCTCCAGGCCCAAATATTGGTGTGAGAGCTAATTCAATCAAGGAAACACTGCATGTTGGTGAAGCGCATATTGAAGAAGAATCAGCCGAGTGGTTCTTGTGGGAGAACAACTCCGTTTGGCTCACTAACTTCACACACCCATCAGGCTTCCAAGCAGCTCTCAAGGAAACTCAGTTTTCACACTCTAGGCTTAATGCCCTTTGAGTGCCTAGGACTGAAATGAAGCTTGGTGAGATTCCTACACAAACCAATGCTCCACAGGCGGATTTCACATGCCACCAACTCCACATTCACAGACAACTTCAGCGCCAAAGCCGTTTTCAGATAGCTCTCAATGCAAAGGCTCTAGGCGCAAATATTGGTGTGAGAGCTAATTCAATCAAGGAAACACTGCATGTTGGTGAAGCGCATATTGAAGAAGAATCAGCCGAGTGGTTCTTGTGGGAGAACAACTCCATTTGGCTCACTAACTTCACACACCATCAGGCTTCCATGCAGCTCTCAAGGAACCTCAGTTTTCACACTCTAGGCTTAATGCCCTTTGAGTGCCTAGGACTGAAATGAAACTTGGTGAGCTTATCACACAAACCAATGCTCCACAGGCGGGTTTCACATGCCACCAACTCCACATTCACAGACAACTTCAGCGCCAAAGCCGTTTTCAGATAGCCCTCAACACAAAGGCTCTAGGCGCAAATATTGGTGTGAGAGCTAATTCAATCAAGGAAACACTGCATGTTGTTGAAGGGCATATTGAAGAAGAATCAGCCGAGTGGTTCTTGTGGGAGAACAACTCCATTTGGCTCACTAACTTCACACACCATCAGGCTTCCAAGCAGCTCTCAAGGAAACTCAGTTTTCACACTCGAGGCTTAATGCCCTTTGAGTGCTTAGGAATGAAATGCACCTGGTAGAGCATCCCACACAAACCAATGCTCCACAGGCGGGTTTCACATGCCACCAACTCCACATTCACAGACAACTTCAGCGCCAAAGCCATTTTCAGATAACCCTCAATGCAAAGGCTCTAGACGCAAGTATTGGTGTGAGAGCTAATTCAATCAAGGAAACACTGCATGTTGGTGAAGCGCATATTGAAGAAGAATCAGCCGAGTGGTTCTTGTGGGAGAACAACTCCATTGGGCTCACTAACTTCACACACCATCAGGCTTCCAAGCAGCTCTCAAGGAAACTCAGTTTTCACACTCTAGGCTTAATGCCCTTTGAGTGCCTAGGACTGAAATGAAGCTTGGTGAACTTATCACACAAACCAATGCTCCACAGGCGGGTTTCACATGCCACCAACTCCACATTCACAGACAACTTCAGCGCCAAAGCCGTTTTCAGGTAGCCCTCAATGCAAAGGCTCCAGGCCCAAATATTGGTGTGAGAGCTAATTCAATCAAGGAAACACTGCATGTTGGTGAAGCGCATATTGAAGAAGAATCAGCCGAGTGGTTCTTGTGGGAGAACAACTCCATTTGGCTCACTAACTTCACACACCATCAGGCTTCCATGCAGCTCTCAAGGAAACTCAGTTTTCACACTCTAGGCTTAATGCCCTTTGAGTGCATTATCTAGGAATGAACCTGGTAGAGCATCCCACACAAACCAATGCTCCACAGGCGGGTTTCACATGCCACCAACTCCACATTCACAGACAACTTCAGCGCCAAAGCCATTTTCAGATAGCCCTCAATGCAAAGGCTCTAGGCGCAAATATTGGTGTGAGAGCTAATTCAATCAAGGAAACACTGCATGTTGGTGAAGCGCATATTGAAGAAGAATCAGCCGAGTGGTTCTTGTGAGAGAACAACTCCATTTGGCTCACTAACTTCACACACCATCAGGCTTCCAAGCAGCTCTCAAGGAAACTCAGTTTTCACACTCTAGGCTTAATGCCCTTTGAGTGCATTATCTAGGAATGAACCTGGTAGAGCATCCCACACAAACCAATGCTCCACAGGCGGGTTTCACATGCCACCAACTCCACATTCACAGACAACTTCAGCGCCACAGCCGTTTTCAGATAGCCCTCAACACAAAGGCTCTAGGCGCAAATATTGGTGTGAGAGCTAATTCAATCAAGGAAACACTGCATGTTGTTGAAGAGCATATTGAAGAAGAATCAGCCGAGTGGTTCTTGTGGGAGAACAACTCCATTTGGCTCACTAACTTCACACACCATCAGGCTTCCAAGCAGCTCTCAAGGAAACTCAGTTTTCACACTCTAGGCTTAATGCCCTTTGAGTGCCTAGGAATGAAATGCACCTGGTAGAGCATCCCACACAAACCAATGCTCCACATGCGGGTTTCACATGCCACCAACTCCACATTCACAGACAACTTCAGCGCCAAAGCCATTTTCAGATAACCCTCAACACAAAGGCTCTAGGCGCAAATATTGGTGTGAGAGCTAATTCAATCAAGGAAACACTGCATGTTGGTGAAGCGCATATTGAACAAGAATCAGGCGAGTGGTTCTTGTGAGAGAACAACTCCATTTGGCTCACTAACTTCACACACCATCAGGCTTCCATGCAGCTCTCAAGGAAACTCAGTTTTCACACTCTAGGCTTAATGCCCTTTGAGTGCATTATCTAGGAATGAACCTGGTAGAGCATCCCACACAAACCAATGCTCCACAGGCGGGTTTCACATGCCACCAACTCCACATTCACAGACAACTTCAGCGCCAAAGCCATATTCAGATAGCCCTCAATGCAAAGGCTCTAGGCGCAAATATTTGTGTGAGAGCTAATTCAATCAAGGAAACACTGCATGTTAGTGAAGCGCATATTGAAGAAGAATCAGCCGAGTGGTTCTTGTGGGAGAACAACTCCATTTGGCTCACTAACTTCACACACCATCAGGCTTCCAAGCAGCTCTCAAGGAAACTCAGTTTTCACACTCTAGGCTTAATGCCCTTTGAGTGCCTAGGACTGAAATGAAGCTTGGTGAACTTATCAAACAAACCAATGCTCCACAGGCGGGTTTCACATGCCACCAACTCCACATTCACAGACAACTTCAACGCCAAAGCCGTTTTCAGGTAGCGCTCAATGCAAAGGCTCTAGGCACAAATATTGGTGTGAGAGCTAATTCAATCAAGGAAACACTGCATGTTGGTGAAGCGCATATTGAAGAAGAATCAGCCGAGTGGTTCTTGTGAGACAACAACTCCATTTGGCTCGCTAACTTCACACACCATCAGGCTTCCAAGCAGCTCTCAAGGAAACTCAGTTTTCACACTCTAGGCTTAATGCCCTTTGAGTGCCTAGGAATGAACCTGGTAGAGCATCCCACACAAACCAATGCTCCACAGGCGGGTTTCACATGCCACCAACTCCACATTCACAGACAACTTTAGCGCCAAAGCCATTTTCAGATAGCCCTCAATGCAAAGGCTCTAGGCGCAAATATTGGTGTGAGAGCTAATTCAATCAAGGAAACACTGCATGTTGGTGAAGCGCATATTGAAGAAGAATCAGCCGAGTGGTTCTTGTGGGAGAACAACTCCATTTTGGCTCACTAACTTCACACACCATCAGGCTTCCAAGCAGCTCTGAAGGAAACTCAGTTTTCACACTCGAGGCTTAATGCCCTTTGAGTGCCTAGGAATGAAATGCACCTGGTAGACATCCCACACAAACCAATGCTCCACAGGCGGGTTTCACATGCCACCAACTCCACATTCACAGGCAACTTCAGCGCCAAAGCCATTTTCAGATAGCCCTCAATGCAAAGGCTCTAGGCGCAAATATTGGTGTGAGAGCTAATTCAATCAAGGAAACACTGCATGTTGGTGAAGCGCATATTGAAGAAGAATCAGCCGAGTGGTTCTTGTGTGAGAACAACTCCATTTTGGCTCACTAACTTCACACACCATCAGGCTTCCAAGCAGCTCTCAAGGAAACTCAGTTTTCACACTCTAGGCTTAATGCCCTTTGAGTGCATTATGTAGGAATGAACCTGGTAGAGCATCCCACACAAACCAATGCTCCACAGGCGGGTTTCACATGCCACCAACTCCACATTCACAGACAACTTCAGCGCCAAAGCCATTTTCAGATAGCCCTCAATGCAAAGGCTCTAGGCGCAAATATTGGTGTGAGAGCTAATTCAATCAAGGAAACACTGCATGTTGGTGAAGCGCATATTGAAGAAGAATCAGCCGAGTGGTTCTTGTGGGAGAACAACTCCATTTTGGCTCACTAACTTCACACACCATCAGGCTTCCAAGCAGCTCTCAAGGAAACTCAGTTTTCACACTCTAGGCTAAAGCCCTTTGAGAGTCTAGGACTGAAATGAAGCTTGGTGAGATTCCCACACAAACCAATGCTCCACAGGCGGGTTTCACATGCCACCAACTCCACAATCACAGACAACTTCAGCGCCAAAGCCATTTTCAGATAGCTCTGAATGCAAAGGCTCCAGGCCCAAATATTGGTGTGAGAGCTAATTCAATCAAGGAAACACTGCATGTTGGTGAAGCGCATATTGAAGAAGAATCAACCGAGTGGTTCTTGTGGGACAACAACTCCATTTGGCTCACTAACTTCACACACCATCAGGCTTCCAAGCAGCTCTCAAGGAAACTCAGTTTTCACACTCTAGGCTTAATGCCCTTTGAGTGCATTATGTAGGAAGGAACCTGGTAGAGCATCCCACACAAACCAATGCTCCACATGCGGGTTTCACATGCCACCAACTCCACATTCACAGACAACTTCAGCGCCAAAGCCGTTTTCAGATAGCCCTCAACACAAAGGCTCTAGGCCCAAATATTGGTGTGAGAGCTAATTCAATCAAGGAAACACTGCATGTTAGTGAAGCGCATATTGAAGAAGAATCAGCCGAGTGGTTCTTGTGGGAGAACAACTCCATTTGGCTCACTGACTTCACACACCATCAGGCTTCCAAGCAGCTCTCAAGGAAACTCAGTTTTCACACTCTAGGCTTAATGCCCTTTGAGTGCCTAGGACTGAAATGAAGCTTGGTGAACTTATCACACAAACCAATGCTCCACAGGCGGGTTTCACATGCCACCAACTCCACATTCACAGACAACTTCAACGCCAAAGCCGTTTTCAGGTAGCCCTCAATGCAAAGGCTCCAGGCCCAAATAATGGTGTGAGAGCTAATTCAATCAAGGAAACACTGCATGTTGGTGAAGCGCATATTGAAGAAGAATCAGCCGAGTGGTTCTTGTGGGACAACAACTCCATTTGGCTCACTAACTTCACACACCATCAGGCTTCCAAGCAGCTCTCAAGGAAACTCAGTTTTCACACTCTAGGCTTAATGCCCTTTGAGTGCCTAGGACTCAAATGAAGCTTGGTGAGATTCCCACACAAACCAATGCTCCACAGGCGGGTTTCACATGCCACCAACTCCACATTCACAGACAACTTCAGAGCCAAAGCCATTTTCAGATAACTCTCAATACAAAGGCTCTAGGCGCAAATATTGGTGTGAGAGCTAATTCAATCAAGGAAACACTGCATGTTGGTGAAGGGCATATTGAAGAAGAATCAGCCGAGTGGTTCTTGTGGGAGAACAACTCCATTTGGCTCACTAACTTCACACACCATCAGGCTTCCAAGCAGCTCTCAAGGAAACTCAGTTTTCACACTCTAGGCTTAATGCCCTTTGAGTGCCTAGGAATGAAATGATGCTTGGTGAACTTATCACACAAACCAATGCTCCACAGGCGGGTTTCACATGCCACCAACTCCACATTCACAGACAACTTTAGCGCCAAAGCCATTTTCAGATAGCCCTCAATGCAAAGGCTCTAGGCGCAAATATTGGTGTGAGAGCTAATTCAATCAAGGAAACACTGCATGTTGGTGAAGCGCATATTGAAGAAGAATCAGCCGAGTGGTTCTTGTGGGAGAACAACTCCATTTTGGCTCACTAACTTCACACACCATCAGGCTTCCAAGCAGCTCTGAAGGAAACTCAGTTTTCACACTCGAGGCTTAATGCCCTTTGAGTGCCTAGGAATGAAATGCACCTGGTAGACATCCCACACAAACCAATGCTCCACATGCGGGTTTCACATGCCACCAACTCCACATTCACAGGCAACTTCAGCGCCAAAGCCATTTTCAGATAGCCCTCAATGCAAAGGCTCTAGGCGCAAATATTGGTGTGAGAGCTAATTCAATCAAGGAAACACTGCATGTTGGTGAAGCGCATATTGAAGAAGAATCAGCCGAGTGGTTCTTGTGGGAGAACAACTCCATTTTGGCTCACTAACTTCACACACCATCAGGCTTCCAAGCAGCTCTCAAGGAAACTCAGTTTTCACACTCTAGGCTTAATGCCGTTTGAGTGCATTATGTAGGAATGAACCTGGTAGAGCATCCCACACAAACCAATGCTCCACAGGCGGGTTTCACATGCCACCAACTCCACATTCACAGACAACTTCAGCGCCAAAGCCATTTTCAGATAGCCCTCAATGCAAAGGCTCTAGGCGCAAATATTGGTGTGAGAGCTAATTCAATCAAGGAAACACTGCATGTTGGTGAAGCGCATATTGAAGAAGAATCAGCCGAGTGGTTCTTGTGGGAGAACAACTCCATTTTGGCTCACTAACTTCACACACCATCAGGCTTCCAAGCAGCTCTCAAGGAAACTCAGTTTTCACACTCTAGGCTAAAGCCCTTTGAGAGTCTAGGACTGAAATGAAGCTTGGTGAGATTCCCACACAAACCAATGCTCCACAGGCGGGTTTCACATGCCACCAACTCCACAATCACAGACAACTTCAGCGCCAAAGCCATTTTCAGATAGCTCTGAATGCAAAGGCTCCAGGCCCAAATATTGGTGTGAGAGCTAATTCAATCAAGGAAACACTGCATGTTGGTGAAGCGCATATTGAAGAAGAATCAACCGAGTGGTTCTTGTGGGACAACAACTCCATTTGGCTCACTAACTTCACACACCATCAGGCTTCCAAGCAGCTCTCAAGGAAACTCAGTTTTCACACTCTAGGCTTAATGCCCTTTGAGTGCATTATGTAGGAAGGAACCTGGTAGAGCATCCCACACAAACCAATGCTCCACATGCGGGTTTCACATGCCACCAACTCCACATTCACAGACAACTTCAGCGCCAAAGCCGTTTTCAGATAGCCCTCAACACAAAGGCTCTAGGCCCAAATATTGGTGTGAGAGCTAATTCAATCAAGGAAACACTGCATGTTAGTGAAGCGCATATTGAAGAAGAATCAGCCGAGTGGTTCTTGTGGGAGAACAACTCCATTTGGCTCACTAACTTCACACACCATCAGGCTTCCAAGCAGCTCTCAAGGAAACTCAGTTTTCACACTCTAGGCTTAATGCCCTTTGAGTGCCTAGGACTGAAATGAAGCTTGGTGAACTTATCACACAAACCAATGCTCCACAGGCGGGTTTCACATGCCACCAACTCCACATTCACAGACAACTTCAGAGCCAAAGCCATTTTCAGATAACTCTCAATACAAAGGCTCTAGGCGCAAATATTGGTGTGAGAGCTAATTCAATCAAGGAAACACTGCATGTTGGTGAAGGGCATATTGAAGAAGAATCAGCCGAGTGGTTCTTGTGGGAGAACAACTCCATTTGGCTCACTAACTTCACACACCATCAGGCTTCCAAGCAGCTCTCAAGGAAACTCAGTTTTCACACTCTAGGCTTAATGCCCTTTGAGTGCCTAGGAATGAAATGATGCTTGGTGAACTTATCACACAAACCAATGCTCCACAGGCGGGTTTCACATGCCACCAACTCCACATTCACAGACAACTTCAACGCCAAAGCCGTTTTCAGGTAGCCCTCAATGCAAAGGCTCCAGGCCCAAATATTGGTGTGAGAGCTAATTCAATCAAGGAAACACTGCATGTTGGTGAAGCGCATATTGAAGAAGAATCAGCCGAGTGGTTCTTGTGGGAGAACAACTCCATTTTGGCTCACTAACTTCACACACCATCAGGCTTCCAAGCAGCTCTCAAGGAAACTCAGTTTTCACACTCCAGGCTTAATGCCCTTTGAGTGCATTATCTAGGAATGAACCTGGTAGAGCATCCCACACAAACCAATGCTCCACAGGCGGGTTTCACATGCCACCAACTCCACATTCACAGACAACTTCAGAGCCAAAGCCATTTTCAGATAGCCCTCAATGCAAAGGCTCTAAGCGCAAATATTGGTGTGAGAGCTAATTCAATCAAGGAAACAGTGCATGTTAGTGAAGCGCATATTGAAGAAGAATCAGCCGAGTGGTTCTTGTGGGAGAACAACTCCATTTGGCTCACTAACTTCACACACCATCAGGCTTCCATGCAGCTCTCAAGGAAACTCAGTTTTCACACTCTAGGCTTAATGCCCTTTGAGTGCCTAGGACTGAAATGAAGGTTGGTGAGATTCCCACACAAACCAATGCTCCACAGGCGGGTTTCACATGCCACCAACTCCACATTCACAGACAACTTCCTCGCCAAAGCCATTTTCAGATAGCTCTCAATAAAAAGGCTCTAGGCGCAAATATTGGTGTGAGAGCTAATTCAATCAAGGAAACACTGCATGTTGGTGAAGCGCATATTGAAGAAGAATCAACCGAGTGGTTCTTGTGGGACAACAACTCCATTTGGCTCACTAACTTCACACACCATCAGGCTTCCAAGCAGCTCTCAAGGAAACTCAGTTTTCACACTCTAGGCTTAATGCCCTTTGAGTGCATTATGTAGGAATGAACCTGGTAGAGCATCCCACACAAACCAATGCTCCACATGCGGGTTTCACATGCCACCAACTCCACATTCACAGACAACTTCAGCGCCAAAGCCGTTTTCAGATAGCCCTCAACACAAAGGCTCTAGGCCCAAATATTGGTGTGAGAGCTAATTCAATCAAGGAAACACTGCATGTTGTTGAAGGGCATATTGAAGAAGAATCAGCCGAGTGGTTCTTGTGGGAGAACAACTCCATTTTGGCTCACTAACTTCACACACCATCAGGCTTCCAAGCAGCTCTCAAGGAAACTCAGTTTTCACACTCGAGGCTTAATGCCCTTTGAGTGCCTAGGAATGAAATGCACCTGGTAGAGCATCCCACACAAACCAATGCTCCACAGGCGGGTTTCACATGCCACCAACTCCACATTCACAGACAACTTCAGCGCCAAAGCCATTTTCAGATAGCCCTCAATGCAAAGGCTCTAGGCACAAATATTGGTGTGAGAGCGAATTCAATCAAGGAAACACTGCATGTTGGTGAAGCGCATATTGAAGAAGAATCAGCCGAGTGGTTCTTGTGAGAGAACAACTCCATTTTGGCTCACTAACTTCACACACCATCAGGCTTCCATGCAGCTCTCAAGGAAACTCAGTTTTCACACTCTAGGCTTAATGCCCTTTGAGTGCATTATGTAGGAATGAACCTGATAGAGCATCCCACACAAACCAATGCTCCACAGACGGGTTTAACATGCCACCAACTCCACATTCACAGACAACTTCAGCGCCAAAGCCATTTTCAGATAGCCCTCAATGCAAAGGCTCTAGACGCAAATATTGGTGTGAGAGCTAATTCAATCAAGGAAACACTGCATGTTGGTGAAGCGCATATTGAAGAAGAATCAGCCGAGTGGTTCTTGTGGGAGAACAACTCCATTTGGCTCACTAACTTCACACACCATCAGGCTTCCAAGCAGCTCTCAAGGAAACTCAGTTTTCACACTCTAGGCTTAATGCCCTTTGAGTGCCTAGGACTGAAATGAAGCTTGGTGAACTTATCACACAAACCAATGCTCCACAGGCGGGTTTCACATGCCACCAACTCCACATTCACAGAAAACTTCACCATCAGGCTTCCAAGCAGCTCTCAAGGAAACTCAGTTTTCACACTCTAGGCTTAATACCCTTTGAGTGCCTAGGACTGAAATGAAGCTTGGTGAGATTCCCACACAAACCAATGCTCCACAGGTGGTTTCACATGCCACCAACTCCACATTCACAGACAACTTCAGCGCCAAAGCCATTTTCAGATAGCTCTCAATACAAAGGCTCTAGGCGCAAATATTGGTGTGAGAGCTAATTCAATCAAGGAAACACTGCATGTTGGTGAAGCGCATATTGAAGAAGAATCAGCCGAGTGGTTCTTGTGGGAGAACAACTCCATTTTGGCTCACTAACTTCACACACCATCAGGCTTCCAAGCAGCTCTCAAGGAAACTCAGTTTTCACACTCTAGGCTTAATGCCCTTTGAGTGCCTAGGAATGAAATGCACCTGGTAGAGCATCCCACACAAACCAATGCTCCACATGCGGGTTTCACATGCCACCAACTCCACATTCACAGACAACTTCAGCGCCAAAGCCATATTCAGATAGCCCTCAATGCAAAGGCTCTAGGCGCAAATATTGGTGTGAGAGCTAATTCAATCAAGGAAACACTGCATGTTGGTGAAGCGCATATTGAAGAAGAATCAGGCGAGTGGTTCTTGTGAGAGAACAACTCCATTTGGCTCACTAACTTCACACACCATCAGGCTTCCATGCAGCTCTCAAGGAAACTCAGTTTTCACACTCTAGGCTTAATGCCCTTTGAGTGCATTATGTAGGAATGAACCTGGTAGAGCATCCCACACAAACCAATGCTCCACATGCGGGTTTCACATGCCACCAACTCCACATTCACAGACAACTTCAGCGCCAAAGCCATTTTCAGATAGCCCTCAATGCAAAGGCTCTAGACGCAAATATTGGTGTGAGAGCTATTTCAATCAAGGAAACACTGCATGTTGGTGAAGCGCATATTGAAGAAGAATCAGCCGAGTGGTTCTTGTGGGAGAACAACTCCATTTGGCTCACTAACTTCACACACCATCAGGCTTCCAAGCAGCTCTCAAGGAAACTCAGTTTTCACACTCTAGGCTTAATGCCCTTTGAGTGCCTAGGACTGAAATGAAACTTGGTGAACTTATCACACAAACCAGTGCTCCACAGGCGGGTTTCACATGCCACCAACTCCACATTCACAGACAACTTCAACGCCAAAGCCGTTTTAGGGTAGCCCTCAATGCAAAGGCTCCAGGCCCAAATATTGGTGTGAGAGCTAATTCAATCAAGGAAACACTGCATGTTGGTGAAGCGCATATTGAAGAAGAATCAGCCGAGTGGTTCTTGTGGGAGAACAACTCCATTTGGCTCACTAACTTCACACACCATCAGGCTTCCATGCAGCTCTCAAGGAAACTCAGTTTTCACACTCTAGGATTAATGCCCTTTGAGTGCATTATGTAGGAAAGTACCTGGTAGAGCATCCCACACAAACCAATGCTCCACATGCGGGTTTCACATGCCACCAACTCCACATTCACAGACAACTTCAGCGCCAAAGCCATTTTCAGATAGCCCTCAATGCAAAGGCTCTAGGCGCAAATATTGATGTGAGAGCTATTTCAATCAAGGAAACACTGCATGTTGGTGAAGGGCATATTGAAGAAGTATCAGGCGAGTGGTTCTTCTGGGAGAACAACTCCATTTGGCTCACTAACATCACACACCATCAGGCTTCCAAGCAGCTCTCAAGGAAACTCAGTTTTCACACTCTATGCTTAGTGCCCTTTGAGTGCCTAGGACTGAAATGAAGCTTGGAGAGCATCCCACACAAACGAATGCTCCACATGCGGGTTTCACATGCCACCAACTCCACATTCACAGGCAACTTCAGCGCCAGAGCCGTTTTCAGATAGACCTCAATGCAAAGGCTCTAGACGCAAATATTGGTGTGAGAGCTAATTCAATCAAGGAAACACTGCATGTTGGTGAAGTGGATATTGAAGAAGGATCAGCCGAGTGGTTCTTCTGGGAGAACAACTCCATTTGGCTCACTAACATCACACACCATCAGGCTTCCAAGCAGCTCTCAAGGAAACTCAGTTTTCACACTCTATGCTTAGTGCCCTTTGAGTGCATTATCTAGGAATGAACCTGGTAGAGCATCCCTAACAAACGAATGCTCCACATGCGGGTTTCACATGCCACCAACTCCACATTCACAGGCAACTTCAGCGCCACAGCCGTTTTCAGATAGCCCTCAATGCAAAGGCTCTAGACCCAAATATTGGTGTGAGAGCTAATTCAATCAAGGAAACACTGCATGTTAGTGAAGGGCATATTGAAGAAGGATCAGCCGAGTGGTTCTTGTGGGAGAACAACTCCATTTGGCTCACTAACTTCACACAATATCAGGCTTCCAAGCAGCTCTCAAGGAAACTCAGTTTTCACACTCTATGCTTAGTGCCCTTTGAGTGCATTATCTAGGAATGAACCTGGTAGAGCATCCCACACAAACGAATGCTCCACATGCGGGTTTCACATGCCACCAACTCCACATTCTAAGGCAACTTCAGCGCCACAGCCGTTTTCAGATATCCCTCAATGCAAAGGCTCTAGACGCAAATATTGGTGTGAGAGCTAATTCAATTAAGGAAACACTGCATGTTGGTGAAGGGCATATTGAAGAAGAATCAGCTGAGTGGTTCTTGTGGGAGAACAACTCCATTTGGCTCACTAACTTCACACACCATTAGACTTCCAAGCAACTCTCAAGGAAACTCAGTTTTCACACTCTATGCTTAGTGCCCTTTGAGTGCCTAGGACTGAAATGAAGCTTGGTGAGCATCCTACACAAACGAATGCTCCACATGCAGGTTTCACATGCCACCAACTCCACATTCACAGGCAACTTCAGCGCCACAGCCGTTTTCAGATAGCCCTCAATGCAAAGGCTCTAGATGCAAATATTGGTGTGAGAGCTAATTCAATCAAGGAAACACTGCATGTTGGAGAAGGGCATATTGAAGAAGGATCAGCCGAGTGGTTCTTGTGGGAGAACAACTCCATTTGGCTCACTAACATCACACACCATCAGGCTTCCAAGCAGCTCTCAACGAAACTCAGTTTTCACACTCTATGCTTAGTGCCCTTTGAGTGCATTATCTAGGAATGAACCTGGTAGAGCATCCCACACAACCGAATGCTCCACATGCGGGTTTCACATGCCACCAACTCCACATTCACAGGCAACTTCAGCGCCACAGCCGTTTTCAGATAGCCCTCAATGCAAAGGCTCTAGACACAAATATTGGTGTGAGAGCTAATTCAATCAAGGAAACACTGCATGTCGGTGAAGGGCATATTGAACAAGGATCAGCCGAGTGGTTCTTGTGGGAGAACAACTCCATTTGGCTCACTAACATCACACACCATCAGGCTTCCCAGCAGCTCTCAAGGAAACTCAGTTTTCACACTCTATGCTTAGTGCCCTTTGAGTGCATTATCTAGGAATGAACCTGGTAGAGCATCCCTAACAAACGAATGCTCCACATGCGGGTTTCACATGCCACCAACTCCACATTCACAGGCAACTTCAGCGCCACAGCCGTTTTCAGATAGCCCTCAATGCAAAGGCTCTAGACGCAAATATTGGTGTGAGAGCTAATTCAATCAAGGAAACACTGCATGTTGGTGAAGGGCATATTGAAGAAGAATCAGCTGAGTGGTTCTTGTGGGAGAACAACTCCATTTGGCTCACTAACTTCACACACCATTAGACTTCCAAGCAGCTCTCAAGGAAACTCAGTTTTCACACTCTATGCTTAGTGCCCTTTGAGTGCCTAGGACTGAAATGAAGCTTGGAGAGCATCCCACACAAACGAATGCTCCACATGCGGGTTTCACATGCCACCAACTCCACATTCACAGGCAACTTCAGCGCCAGAGCCGTTTTCAGATAGCCCTCAATGCAAAGGCTCTAGATGCAAATATTGGTGTGAGAGCTAATTCAATCAAGGAAACACTGCATGTTGGTGAAGTGCATATTGAAGAAGGATCAGCCGAGTGGTTCTTCTGGGAGAACAACTCCATTTGGCTCACTAACATCACACACCATCAGGCTTCCAAGCAGCTCTCAAGGAAACTCAGTTTTCACACTCTATGCTTAGTGCCCTTTGAGTGAATAGGACTGAAATGAAGCTTGGTGAGCATCCCACACAAACGAATGCTCCACATGCGGGTTTCACATGCCACCAACTCCACATTCACAGGCAACTTCAGCGCCACAGCCGTTTTCAGATAGCCCTCAATGCAAAGGCTCTAGACGCAAATATTGCTGTGAGAGCTAATTCAATCAAGGAAACACTGCATGTTGGTGAAGGGCATATTGAAGAAGGATCAGCCGAGTGGTTCTTGTGGGAGAACAACTCCATTTGGCTCACTAACTTCACACACCATTAGACTTCCAAGCAGCTCTCAAGGAAACTCAGTTTTCACACTCTATGCTTAGTGCCCTTTGAGTGCCTAGGACTGAAATGAAGCTTGGTGAGCATCCCACACAAACGAATGCTCCACATGCGGGTTTCACATGCCACCAACTCCACATTCACAGGCAACTTCAGCGCCACAGCCGTTTTCAGATAGCCCTCAATGCAAAGGCTCTAGATGCAAATATTGGTGTGAGAGCTAATTCAATCAAGGAAACACTGCATGTTGGTGAAGTGCATATTGAAGAAGGATCAGCCGAGTGGTTCTTCTGGGAGAAAAACTCCATTTGGCTCACTAACATCACACACCATCAGGCTTCCAAGCAGCTCTCAAGGAAACTCAGTTTTCACACTCTATGCTTAGTGCCCTTTGAGTGCATTATCTAGGAATGAACCTGGTAGAGCATCCCACACAAACGAATGCTCCACATGCGTGTTTCACATGCCACCAACTCCACATTCACAGGCAACTTCAGCGCCACAGCCGTTTTCAGATAGCCCTCAATGCAAAGGCTCTAGACTCAAATATTGGTGTGAGAGCTAATTCAATGAAGGAAACACTGCATGTTGGTGAAGGGCATATTGAAGAAGAATCAGCCGAGTGGTTCTTGTGGGAGAACAACTCCATTTGGCTCACTAACTTCACACACCATTAGACTTCCAAGCAACTCTCAAGGAAACTCAGTTTTCACACTCTATGCTTAGTGCCCTTTGAGTGCCTAGGACTAAAATGAAGCTGGGTGAGCATCCCACACAAACGAATGCTCCACATGCGGGTTTCACATGCCACCAACTCCACATTCACAGGCAACTTCAGCGCCACAGCCGTTTTCAGATAGACCTCAATGCAAAGGCTCTAGATGCAAATATTGGTGTGAGAGCTAATTCAATCAAGGAAACACTGCATGTCGGTGAAGGGCATATTGAAGAAGGATCAGCCGAGTGGTTCTTATGGGAGAACAACTCCATTTGGCTCACTAACATCACACACCATCAGGCTTCCAAGCAGCTCTCAAGGAAACTCAGTTTTCACACTCTATGCTTAGTGCCCTTTGAGTGCATTATCTAGGAATGATCCTGGTAGAGCATCCCACACAAACGAATGCTCCACATGCGGGTTTCACATGCCACCAACTCCACATTCACAGGCAACTTCAGCGCCACAGCCGTTTTCAGATAGCCCTCAATGCAAAGGCTCTAGACGCAAATATTGGTGTGAGAGCTAATTCAATCAAGGAAACACTGCATGTCGGTGAAGGGCATATTGAACAAGGATCAGCCGAGTGGTTCTTGTGGGAGAACAACTCCATTTGGCTCACTAACTTCACACACCATCAGGCTTCCAAGCAGCTCTCAAGGAAACTCAGTTTTCACACTCAATGCTTAGTGCCCTTTGAGTGCATTATCTAGGAATGAACCTGGTAGAGCATCCCACAAAAACGAATGCTCCACATGCGGGTTTCACATGCCACCAACTGCACATTCACCGGCAACTTCAGCGCCACAGCACTTTTCAGATAGCCCTCAATGCAAAGGCTCTAGACGCAAATATTGGTGTGAGAGCTAATTCAATCAAGGAAACACTGCATGTTGGTGAAGGGCATATTGAAGAAGGATCAGCCGAGTGGTTCTTGTGGGAGAACAACTCCATTTGGCTCACTAACATCACACACCATTAGACTTCCAAGCAGCTCTCAAGGAAACTCAGTTTTCACACTCTATGCTTAGTGCCCTTTGAGTGTCTAGGACTAAAATGAAGCTTGGTGAGCATCCCACACAAACGAATGCTCCACATGCGGGTTTCACATGCCACCAACTCCACATTCACAGGCAACTTCAGCGCCACAGCCGTTTTCAGATAGCCCTCAATGCAAAGGCTCTAGATGCAAATATTGGTGTGAGAGCTAATTCAATCAAGGAAACACTGCATGTTGGTGAAGTGCATATTGAAGAAGGATCAGCCGAGTGGTTCTTCTGGGAGAAAAACTCCATTTGGCTCACTAACATCACACACCATCAGGCTTCCAAGCAGCTCTCAAGGAAACTCAGTTTTCACACTCTATGCTTAGTGCCCTTTGAGTGCATTATCTAGGAATGAACCTGGTAGAGCATCCCACACAACCGAATGCTCCACATGCAGGTTTCACATGCCACAAACTCCACATTCACAGGCAACTTCAGCGCCACAGCCGTTTTCAGATAGCCCTCAATGCAAAGGCTCTAGACGCAAATATTGGTGTGAGAGCTAATTCAATGAAGGAAACACTGCATGTTGGTGAAGGGCATATTGAAGAAGAATCAGCCGAGTGGTTCTTGTGGGAGAACAACTCCATTTGGCTCACTAACTTCACACACCATTAGACTTCCAAGCAACTCTCAAGGAAACTCAGTTTTTACACTCTATGCTTAGTGCCCTTTGAGTGCCTAGGACTGAAATGAAGCTTGGTGAACTTATCACACAAACCAATGCTCCACAGGCGGGTTTCACATGCCACCAACTCCACATTCACAGACAACCTCAACGCCAAAGCCGTTTTCAGGTAGCCCTCAATGCAAAGGCTCCAGGCCCAAATATTGGTGTGAGAGCTAATTCAATCAAGGAAACACTGCATGTTGGTGAAGCGCATATTGAAGAAGAATCAGCTGAGTGGTTCTTGTGGGAGAACAACTCCATTTGGCTCACTAACTTCACACACCATCAGGCTTCCAAGCAGCTCTCAAGGAAACTCAGTTTTCACACTCTAGGCTTAATGCCCTTTGAGTGCATTATGTAGGAATGAACCTGGTAGAGCATCCCACACAAACCAATGCTCCACATGCGGGTTTCACATGCCACCAACTCCACATTCACAGACAACTTCAGCGCCAAAGCCATTTTCAGATAGCTCTCAATACAAAGGCTCTAGGCGCAAATATTGGTGTGAGAGCTAATTCAATCAAGGAAACACTGCATGTTGGTGAAGCGCATATTGAAGAAGAATCAGCCGAGTGGTTCTTGTGGGACAACAACTGCATTTGGCTCACTAACTTCACACACCATCAGGCTTCCAAGCAGCTCTGAAGGAAACTCAGTTATCACACTCTAGGCTTAATGCCCTTTGAGTGCCTAGGACTGAAATGAAGCTTGGTGAGATTCCCACACAAACCAATGCTCCACAGGCGGGTTTCACATGCCACCAACTCCACATTCACAGACAACTTCACCATCAGGCTTCCAAGCAGCTCTCAAGGAAACTCAGTTTTCACACTCTAGGCTTAATGCCCTTTGAGTGCCTAGGACTGAAATGAAGCTTGGTGAGATTCCCACACAAACCAATGCTCCACAGGCGGGTTTCACATGCCACCAACTCCACATTCACAGACAACTTCAGCGCCAAAGCCATTTTCAGATAGCTCTCAATACAAAGGCTCTAGGCGCAAATATTATTGTGAGAGCTAATTCAATCAAGGAAACACTGCATGTTGGTGAAGCGCATATTGAAGAAGAATCAACCGAGTGGTTCTTGTGGGACAACAACACCATTTGGCTCACTAACTTCACACACCATCAGGCTTCCAAGCAGCTCTCAAGGAAACTCAGTTTTCACACTCTAGGCTTAATGCCCTTTGAGTGCATTATGTAGGAATGAACCTGGTAGAGCATCCCACACAAACCAATGCTCCACATGCGGGTTTCACATGCCACCAACTCCACATTCACAGACAACTTCAGCGCCAAAGCCATTTTCAGATAGCCCTCAATGCAAAGGCTCTAGACGCAAATATTGGTGTGAGAGCTAATTCAATCAAGGAAACACTGCATGTTGGTGAAGCGCATATTGAAGAAGAATCAGCCGAGTGGTTCTTGTGAGAGAACAACTCCATTTGGCTCACTAACTTCACACACCATCAGGCTTCCATGCAGCTCTCAAGGAAACTCAGTTTTCACACTCTAGGCTTAATGCCCTTTGAGTGCCTAGGACTGAAATGAAGCTTGGTGAACTTATCACACAAACCAATGCTCCACAGGCGGGTTTCACATGCCACCAACTCCACATTCACAGACAACTTCAACGCCAAAGCCGTTTTCAGGTAGCCCTCAATGCAAAGGCTCCAGGCCCAAATATTGGTGTGAGAGCTAATTCAATCAAGGTAACACTGCATGTTGGTGAAGCGCATATTGAAGAAGAATCAGCTGAGTGGTTCTTGTGGGAGAACAACTCCATTTGGCTCACTAACTTCACACACCATCAGGCTTCCAAGCAGCTCTCAAGGAAACTCAGTTTTCACACTCTAGGCTTAATGCCCTTTGAGTGCATTATGTAGGAATGAACCTGGTAGAGCATCCCACACAAACCAATGCTCCACATGCGGGTTTCACATGCCACCAACTCCACATTCACAGACAACTTCAGCGCCAAAGCCATATTCAGATAGCCCTCAATGCAAAGGCTCTAGGCGAAAATATTGGTGTGAGAGCTAATTCAATCAAGGAAACACTGCATGTT
This sequence comes from Ochotona princeps, assembly GCF_030435755.1. Classification (NCBI taxonomy): domain Eukaryota; kingdom Metazoa; phylum Chordata; class Mammalia; order Lagomorpha; family Ochotonidae; genus Ochotona; species Ochotona princeps. The sequence goes on along the minus strand of NW_026700407.1, from coordinate 150,084 downwards.
GGTGAAGCGCATATTGAAGAAGAATCAGCCGAGTGGTTCTTGTGGGAGAACAACCCCATTTTGGCTGACTAACTTCACACACCATCAGGCTTCCATGCAGCTCTCAAGGAAACTCAGTTTTCACACTCTAGGCTTAATGCCGTTTGAGTGCATTATGTAGGAATGAACCTGGTAGAGCATCCCACACAAACCAATGCTCCACAGGCGGGTTTCACATGCCACCAACTCCACATTCACAGACAACTTCAGCGCCAAAGCCATATTCAGATAACTCTCAATGCAAAGGCTCTAGGCGAAAATATTGGTGTGAGAGCTAATTCAATCAAGGAAACACTGCATGTTGGTGAAGCGCATATTGAACAAGAATCAGCTGAGTGGTTCTTGTGGGAGAACAACCCCATTTTGGCTCACTAACTTCACACACCATCAGGCTTCCATGCAGCTCTCAAGGAAACTCAGTTTTCACACTCTAGGCTTAATGCCCTTTGAGTGCATTATGTAGGAATGAACCTGGTAGAGCATCCCACACAAACCAATGCTCCACAGGAGGGTTTCACATGCCACCAACTCCACATTCACAGACAACTTCAGCGCCAAAGCCGTTTTCAGATAGCCCTCAATGCAAAGGCTCTAGGCGCAAATATTGATGTGAGAGCTAATTCAATCAAGGAAACACTGCATGTTGGTGAAGCGCATATTGAAGAAGAATCAGGCAAGTGGCTCTTGTGAGAGAACAACTCCATTTTGGCTCACTAACTTCACACACCATCAGGCTTCCATGCAGCTCTCAAGGAAACTCAGTTTTCACACTCTAGGCTTAATGCCCTTTGAGTGCATTATCTAGGAATGAACCTGGTAGAGCATCCCACACAAACCAATGCTCCACATGCGGGTTTCACATGCCACCAACTCCACATTCACAGACAACTTCAGCGCCAAAGCCATTTTCAGATAGCCCTCAATGCAAAGGCTCTAGACGCAAATATTGGTGTGAGAGCTAATTCAATCAAGGAAACACTGCATGTTGGTGAAGCGCATATTGAAGAAGAATCAGCCGAGTGGTTCTTGTGGGAGAACAACTCCATTTGGCTCACTAACTTCACACACCATCAGGCTTCCAAGCAGCTCTCAAGGAAACTCAGTTTTCACACTCTAGGCTTAATGCCCTTTGAGTGCCTAGGACTGAAATGAAGCTTGGTGAACTTATCACACAAACCAATGCTCCACAGGCGGGTTTCACATGCCACCAACTCCACATTCACAGACAACTTCAACGCCAAAGCCGTTTTCAGGTAGCGCTCAATGCAAAGGCTCCAGGCCCAAATATTGGTGTGAGAGCTAATTCAATCAAGGAAACACTGCATGTTGGTGAAGCGCATATTGAAGAAGAATCAGCTGAGTGGTTCTTGTGGGAGAACAACTCCATTTGGCTCACTAACTTCACACACCATCAGGCTTCCAAGCAGCTCTCAAGGAAACTCAGTTTTCACACTCTAGGCTTAATGCCCTTTGAGTGCATTATGTAGGAATGAACCTGGTAGAGCATCCCACACAAACCAATGCTCCACATGCGGGTTTCACATGCCACCAACTCCACATTCACAGACAACTTCAGCGCCAAAGCCATATTCAGATAGCCCTCAATGCAAAGGCTCTAGGCGAAAATATTGGTGTGAGAGCTAATTCAATCAAGGAAACACTGCATGTTGGTGAAGGGCATATTGAAGAAGAATCAGCCGAGTGGTTCTTGTGGAAGAACAACCCCATTTTTGCTCACTAACTTCACACACCATCAGGCTTCCATGCAGCTCTCAAGGAAACTCAGTTTTCACAATCTAGGCTTAATGCCGTTTGAGTGCATTATGTAGGAATGAACCTGGTAGAGCATCCCACACAAACCAATGCTCCACAGGCGGGTTTCACATGCCACCAACTCCACATTCACAGACAACTTCAGCGCCAAAGCCATATTCAGATAGCCCTCAATGCAAAGGCTCTAGGCGAAAATATTGGTGTGAGAGCTAATTCAATCAAGGAAACACTGCATGTTGGTGAAGCGCATATTGAAGAAGAATCAGCCGAGTGGTTCTTGTGGGAGAACAACTCCATTTGGCTCACTAACTTCACACACCATCAGGCTTCCATGCAGCTCTCAAGGAAACTCAGTTTTCACACTCTAGGCTTAATGCCCTTTGAGTGCCTAGGACTGAAATGAAGCTTGGTGAACTTATCACACAAACCAATGCTCCACAGGCGGGTTTCACATGCCACCAACTCCACATTCACAGACAACTTCAACGCCAAAGCCGTTTTCAGGTAGCCCTCAATGCAAAGGCTCCAGGCCCAAATATTGGTGTGAGAGCTAATTCAATCAAGGTAACACTGCATGTTGGTGAAGCGCATATTGAAGAAGAATCAGCTGAGTGGTTCTTGTGGGAGAACAACTCCATTTGGCTCACTAACTTCACACACCATCAGGCTTCCAAGCAGCTCTCAAGGAAACTCAGTTTTCACACTCTAGGCTTAATGCCCTTTGAGTGCATTATGTAGGAATGAACCTGGTAGAGCATCCCACACAAACCAATGCTCCACATGCGGGTTTCACATGCCACCAACTCCACATTCACAGACAACTTCAGCGCCAAAGCCATATTCAGATAGCCCTCAATGCAAAGGCTCTAGGCGAAAATATTGGTGTGAGAGCTAATTCAATCAAGGAAACACTGCATGTTGGTGAAGCGCATATTGAAGAAGAATCAGCCGAGTGGTTCTTGTGGGAGAACAACCCCATTTTGGCTGACTAACTTCACACACCATCAGGCTTCCATGCAGCTCTCAAGGAAACTCAGTTTTCACACTCTAGGCTTAATGCCGTTTGAGTGCATTATGTAGGAATGAACCTGGTAGAGCATCCCACACAAACCAATGCTCCACAGGCGGGTTTCACATGCCACCAACTCCACATTCACAGACAACTTCAGCGCCAAAGCCATATTCAGATAGCCCTCAATGCAAAGGCTCTAGGCGCAAATATTGGTGTGAGAGCTAATTCAATCAAGGAAACACTGCATGTTGGTGAAGCGCATATTGAACAAGAATCAGCCGAGTGGTTCTTGTGGGAGAACAACCCCATTTTGGCTCACTAACTTCACACACCATCAGGCTTCCATGCAGCTCTCAAGGAAACTCAGTTTTCACACTCTAGGCTTAATGCCCTTTGAGTGCATTATGTAGGAATGAACCTGGTAGAGCATCCCACACAAACCAATGCTCCACAGGAGGGTTTCACATGCCACCAACTCCACATTCACAGACAACTTCAGCGCCAAAGCCGTTTTCAGATAGCCCTCAATGCAAAGGCTCTAGGCGCAAATATTGGTGTGAGAGCTAATTCAATCAAGGAAACACTGCATGTTGGTGAAGCGCATATTGAAGAAGAATCAGGCAAGTGGCTCTTGTGAGAGAACAACTCCATTTTGGCTCACTAACTTCACACACCATCAGGCTTCCATGCAGCTCTCAAGGAAACTCAGTTTTCACACTCTAGGCTTAATGCCCTTTGAGTGCATTATCTAGGAATGAACCTGGTAGAGCATCCCACACAAACCAATGCTCCACATGCGGGTTTCACATGCCACCAACTCCACATTCACAGACAACTTCAGCGCCAAAGCCATTTTCAGATAGCCCTCAATGCAAAGGCTCTAGACGCAAATATTGGTGTGAGAGCTAATTCAATCAAGGAAACACTGCATGTTGGTGAAGCGCATATTGAAGAAGAATCAGCCGAGTGGTTCTTGTGGGAGAACAACTCCATTTGGCTCACTAACTTCACACACCATCAGGCTTCCAAGCAGCTCTCAAGGAAACTCAGTTTTCACAATCTAGGCTTAATGCCCTTTGAGTGCCTAGGACTGAAATGAAGCTTGGTGAACTTATCACACAAACCAATGCTCCACAGGCGGGTTTCACATGCCACCAACTCCACATTCACAGACAACTTCAGCGCCAAAGCCATATTCAGATAGCCCTCAATGCAAAGGCTCTAGGCGAAAATATTGGTGTGAGAGCTAATTCAATCAAGGAAACACTGCATGTTGGTGAAGCGCATATTGAAGAAGAATCAGCCGAGTGGTTCTTGTGGAAGAACAACTCCATTTTTGCTCACTAACTTCACACACCATCAGGCTTCCATGCAGCTCTCAAGGAAACTCAGTTTTCACAATCTAGGCTTAATGACGTTTGAGTGCATTATGTAGGAATGAACCTGGTAGAGCATCCCACACAAACCAATGCTCCACAGGCGGGTTTCACATGCCACCAACTCCACATTCACAGACAACTTCAGCGCCAAAGCCATATTCAGATAGCCCTCAATGCAAAGGCTCTAGGCGAAAATATTGGTGTGAGAGCTAATTCAATCAAGGAAACACTGCATGTTGGTGAAGCGCATATTGAAGAAGAATCAGCCGAGTGGTTCTTGTGGGAGAACAACCCCATTTTGGCTGACTAACTTCACACACCATCAGGCTTCCATGCAGCTCTCAAGGAAACTCAGTTTTCACACTCTAGGCTTAATGCCCTTTGAGTGCATTATGTAGGAATGAACCTAGTAGAGCATCCCACACAAACCAATGCTCCACATGCGGGTTTCACATGCCACCAACTCCACATTCACAGACAACTTCAGCGCCAAAGCCATTTTCAGATAGCCCTCAATGCAAAGGCTCCAGGCCCAAATATTGGTGTGAGAGCTAATTCAATCAAGGAAACACTGCATGTTGGTGAAGCGCATATTGAAGAAGAATCAGCCGAGTGGTTCTTGTGGGAGAACAACTCCATTTGGCTCACTAACTTCACACACCATCAGGCTTCCATGCAGCTCTCAAGGAAACTCAGTTTTCACACTCTAGGCTTAATGCCCTTTGAGTGCCTAGGACTGAAATGAAGCTTGGTGAGATTCCCACACAAACCAATGCTCCACATGCGGGTTTCACATGCCACCAACTCCACATTCACAGACAACTTCAGCGCCAAAGCCGTTTTCAGATAGCCCTCAACACAAAGGCTCTAGGCGCAAATATTGGTGTGAGAGCTAATTCAATCAAGGAAACACTGCATGTTGTTGAAGGGCATATTGAAGAAGAATCAGCCGAGTGGTTCTTGTGGGAGAACAACTCCATTTGGCTCACTAACTTCACACACCATCAGGCTTCCAAGCAGCTCTCAAGGAAACTCAGTTTTCACACTCTAGGCTTAATGCCCTTTGAGTGCATTATGTAGGAATGAACCTGGTAGAGCATCCCACACAAACCAATGCTCCACATGCGGGTTTCACATGCCACCAACTCCACATTCACAGACAACTTCAGCGCCAAAGCCATTTTCAGATAGCCCTCAATGCAAAGGCTCCAGGCCCAAATATTGGTGTGAGAGCTAATTCAATCAAGGAAACACTGCATGTTGGTGAAGCGCATATTGAAGAAGAATCAGCCGAGTGGTTCTTGTGGGAGAACAACTCCATTTGGCTCACAAACTTCACACACCATCAGGCTTCCAAGCAGCTCTCAAGGAAACTCAGTTTTCACACTCTAGGCTTAATGCCCTTTGAGTGCCTAGGACTGAAATGAACCTGGTAGAGCATCCCACACGAACCAATGCTCCACATGCGGGTTTCACATGCCACCAACTCCACATTCACAGACAACTTCAGCGCCAAAGCCATTTTCAGATAGCCCTCAATACAAAGGCTCTAGGCGCAAATATTGGTGTGAGAGCTAATTCAATCAAGGAAACACTGCATGTTGGTGAAGCGCATATTGAAGAAGAATCAGCCGAGTGGTTCTTGTGGGAGAACACCTCCATTTGGCTCACTAACTTCACACACCATCAGGCTTCCATTCAGCTCTCAAGGAAACTCAGTTTTCACACTCTAGGCTCAATGCCCTTTGAGTGCCTAGGACTCAAATGAAGCTTGGTGAGCTTATCAAACAAACCAATGCTCAACATGCGGGTTTCACATGCCACCAACTCCACATTCACAGACAACTTCAGCGCCAAAGCCGTTTTCAGGTAGCCCTCAATGCAAAGTCTCTAGACGCAAATATTGGTGTGAGAGCTAATTCAATCAAGGAAACACTGCATGTTGGTGAAGCGCATATTGAAGAAGAATCAGCCGAGTGGTTCTTGTGGGAGAACAACTCCATTTGGCTCACTAACTTCACACACCATCAGGCTTCCAACCAGCTCTCAAGGAAACTCAGTTTTCACACTCTAGGCTTAATGCCCTTTGAGTGCCTAGGACTGAAATGAAGCTTGGTGAACTTATCACACAAACCAATGCTCCACATGCGGGTTTCACATGCCACCAACTCCACATTCACAGACAACTTCAGCGCCAAAGCCGTTTTCAGGTAGCCCTCAATGCAAAGGCTCCAGGCCCAAATATTGGTGTGAGAGCTAATTCAATCAAGGAAACACTGCATGTTGGTGAAGCGCATATTGAAGAAGAATCAGCTGAGTGGTTCTTGTGGGAGAACAACTCCATTTGGCTCACTAACTTCACACACCATCAGGCTTCCATGCAGCTCTCAAGGAAACTCAGTTTTCACACTCTAGGCTTAATGCCCTTTGAGTGCATTATGTAGGAATGAACCTGGTAGAGCATCCCACACAAACCAATACTCCACATGCGGGTTTCACATGCCACCAACTCCACATTCACAGACAACTTCAGCGCCAAAGCCATATTCAGATAGCCCTCAATGCAAAGGCTCTAGGCGAAAATATTGGTGTGAGAGCTAATTCAATCAAGGAAACACTGCATGTTGGTGAAGCGCATATTGAAGAAGAATCAGCCGAGTGGTTCTTGTGGGAGAACAACCCCATTTTGGCTCACTAACTTCACACACCATCAGGCTTCCATGCAGCTCTCAAGGAAACTCAGTTTTCACACTCTAGGCTTAATGTCCTTTGAGTGCATTATGTAGGAATGAACCTGGTAGAGCATCCCACACAAACCAATGCTCCACAGGCGGGTTTCACATGCCACCAACTCCACATTCACAGACAACTTCAGCGCCAAAGCCATATTCAGATAGCCCTCAATGCAAAGGCTCTAGGCGAAAATATTGGTGTGAGAGCTAATTCAATCAAGGAAACACTGCATGTTGGTGAAGCGCATATTGAAGAAGAATCAGCCGAGTGGTTCTTGTGGGAGAACAACCCCATTTTGGCTCACTAACGTCACACACCATCAAGCTTCCAAGCAACTCTCAAGGAAACTCAGTTTTCACACTCTAGGCTTAATGCCCTTTGAGTGCATTATGTAGGAATGAACCTGGTAGAGCATCCCACACAAACCAATGCTCCACAGGCGGGTTTCACATGCCACCAACTCCACATTCACAGACAACTTCAGCGCCAAAGCCGTTTTCAGATAGCCCTCAATGCAAAGGCTCTAGGCGAAAATATTGGTGTGAGAGCTAATTCAATCAAGGAAACACTGCATGTTGGTGAAGCGCATATTGAAGAAGAATCAGCCGAGTGGTTCTTGTGGGAGAACAACCCCATTTTGGCTCACTAACTTCACACACCATCAGGCTTCCATGCAGCTCTCAAGGAAACTCAGTTTTCACACTCTAGGCTTAATGCCCTTTGAGTGCCTAGGACTCAAATGAAGCTTGGTGAGCTTATCAAACAAACCAATGCTCAACATGCGGGTTTCACATGCCACCAACTCCACATTCACAGACAATTTCAGCGCCAAAGCCGTTTTCAGGTAGCCCTCAATGCAAAGTCTCCAGGCCCAAATATTGGTGTGAGAGCTAATTCAATCAAGGAAACACTGCATGTTGGTGAAGTGCATATTTAAGAAGAATCAGCCGAGTGGTTCTTGTGGGAGAACAACTCCATTTGGCTCACTAACTTCACACACCATCAGGCTTCCAAGCAGCTCTCAAGGAAACTCAGTTTTCACACTCTAGGCTTAATGTCCTTTGAGTGCATTATGTAGGAATGAACCTGATAGAGCATCCCACACAAACCAATGCTCCACAGGCGGGTTTCACATGCCACCAACTCCACATTCACAGACAACTTCAGCGCCAAAGCCATTTTCAGAGAGCTCTCAACACAAAGGCTCTAGGCGCAAATATTGGTGTGAGAGCTAATTCAATCAAAGAAACATTGCATGTTGGTGAAGCGCATATTGAAGAAGAATCAGCCGAGTGGTTCTTGTGGGAGAACAACTCCATTTGGCTCACTAACTTCACACACCATCAGGCTTCCAACCAGCTCTCAAGGAAACTCAGTTTTCACACTCTAGGCTTAATGCCCTTTGAGTGCCTAGGACTGAAATGAAGCTTGGTGAGCTTATCACACAAACCAATGCTCCACAGGCGGGTTTCACATGCCACCAACTCCACATTCACAGACAACTTCAGCGCCAAAGCCATTTTCAGATAGCTCTCAATGCAAAGGCTCTAGGCGAAAATATTGGTGTGAGAGCTAATTCAATCAAGGAAACACTGCATGTTAGTGAAGCGCATATTGAAGAAGAATCAGCCGAGTGGTTCTTGTGGGAGAACAACTCCATTTGGCTCACTAACTTCACACACCATCAGGCTTCCAAGCAGCTCTCAAGGAAACTCAGTTTTCACACTCTAGGCTTAATGTCCTTTGAGTGCATTATGTAGGAATGAACCTGATAGAGCATCCCACACAAACCAATGCTCCACAGGCGGGTTTCACATGCCACCAACTCCACATTCACAGACAACTTCAGCGCCAAAGCCATTTTCAGATAGCTCTCAATGCAAAGGCTCTAGGCGCAAATATTGGTGTGAGAGCTAATTCAATCAAGGAAACACTGCATGTTAGTGAAGCGCATATTGAAGAAGAATCAGCCGAGTGGTTCTTGTGGGAGAACAACTCCATTTGGCTCACTAACTTCACACACCATCAGGCTTCCAACCAGCTCTCAAGGAAACTCAGTTTTCACACTCTAGGCTTAATGCCCTTTGAGTGCCTAGGAATGAAATGAACCTGGTAGAGCATCCCACACGAAAAAATGCTCCACATGCGGGTTTCACATGCCACCAACTCCACATTCACAGACAACTTCAGCGCCAAAGCCATTTTCAGATAGCCCTCAATAGAAAGGCTCTAGGCGCAAATATTGGTGTGAGAGCTAATTCAATCAAGGAAACACTGCATGTTGGTGAAGCGCATATTGAAGAAGAATCAGCCGAGTGGTTCTTGTGGGAGAACACCTCCATTTGGCTCACTAACTTCACACACCATCAGGCTTCCATGCAGCTCTCAAGGAAACTCAGTTTTCACACTCTAGGCTTAATGCCCTTTGAGTGCATTATGTAGGAATGAACCTGGTAGAGCATCCCACACAAACCAATGCTCCACATGCGGGTTTCACATGCCACCAACTCCACATTCACAGACAACTTCAGCGCCAAAGCCGTTTTCAGGTAGCCCTCAATGCAAAGGCTCCAGGCCCAAATATTGGTGTGAGAGCTAATTCAATCAAGGAAACACTGCATGTTGGTGAAGCGCATATTGAAGAAGAATCAGCCGAGTGGTTCTTGTGGGAGAACAACTCCATTTGGCTCACTAACTTCACACACCATCAGGCTTCCATGCAGCTCTCAAGGAAACTCAGTTTTCACACTCTAGGCTTAATGCCCTTTGAGTGCCTAGGACTGAAATGAAGCTTGGTGAGATTCCCACACAAACCAATGCTCCACATGCGGGTTTCACATGCCACCAACTCCACATTCACAGACAACTTCAGCGCCAAAGCCGTTTTCAGATAGTTCTCAATGCAAAGGCTCTAGACGCAAATATTGGTGTGAGAGCTAATTCAATCAAGGAAACACTGCATGTTGGTGAAGCGCATATTGAAGAAGAATCAGCTGAGTGGTTCTTGTGGGAGAACAACTCCATTTGGCTCACAAATTTCACACACCATCAGGCTTCCAAGCAGCTCTCAAGGAAACTCAGTTTTCACACTCTAGGCTTAATGCCCTTTGAGTGCATTATGTAGGAATGAACCTGATAGAGCATCCCACACAAACCAATGCTCCACATGCGGGTTTCACATGCCACCAACTCCACATTCACAGACAACTTCAGCGCCAAAGCCGTATTCAGATAGCCCTCAACACAAAGGCTCTAGGCCCAAATATTGGTGTGAGAGCTAATTCAATCAAGGAAACACTGCATGATGGTGAAGCGCATATTGAAGAAGAATCAGCCGAGTGGTTCTTGTGGGAGAACAACTCCATTTGGCTCACTGTCTTCACACACCATCAGGCTTCCAAGCAGCTCTCAAGGAAACTCAGTTTTCACACTCTAGGCTTAATGCCCTTTGAGTGCCTAGGACTGAAATAAAACTTGGTGAAATTCCCACACAAACGAATGCTCCACATGCGGGTTTCACACGCCACCAACTCCACATTCACAGACAACTTCAGCGCCAAAGCCGTTTCCAGATATCTCTCAATACAAAGGCTCTAGGCGCAAATATTGGTGTGAGAGCTAATTCAATCAAGGAAACACTGCATGTTGGTGAAGCGCATATTGAAGAAGAATCAGCCGAGTGGTTCTTGTGGGAGAACAACTCCATTTGGCTCACTAACTTCACACACCATCAGGCTTCCAAGCAGCTCTCAAGGAAACTCAGTTTTCACACTCTAGGCTTAATGCCCTTTGAGTGCCTAGGAATGAAATGAACCTGGTAGAGCATCCCACACGAACCAATGCTCCACATGCGGGTTTCACATGCCACCAACTCCACATTCACAGACAACTTCAGCGCCAAAGCCATTTTCAGATAGCTCTCAATACAAAGGCTCTAGGCGCAAATATTGGTGTGAGAGCTAATTCAATCAAGGAAACACTGCATGTTGGTGAAGTGCATATTGAAGAAGAATCAGCCGAGTGGTTCTTGTGGGAGAACAACTCCATTTGGCTCACTAACTTCACACACCATCAGGCTTCCAACCAGCTCTCAAGGAAACTCAGTTTTCACACTCTAGGCTTAATGCCCTTTGAGTGCCTAGGACTGAAATGAAGCTTGGTGAGCTTATCACACAAACCAATGCTCCACAGGCGGGTTTCACATGCCACCAACTCCACATTCACAGACAACTTCAGCGCCAAAGCCATTTTCAGATAGCTCTCAATGCAAAGGCTCTAGGCGAAAATATTGGTGTGAGAGCTAATTCAATCAAGGAAACACTGCATGTTAGTGAAGCGCATATTGAAGAAGAATCAGCCGAGTGGTTCTTGTGGGAGAACAACTCCATTTGGCTCACTAACTTCACACACCATCAGGCTTCCAAGCAGCTCTCAAGGAAACTCAGTTTTCACACTCTAGGCTTAATGTCCTTTGAGTGCATTATGTAGGAATGAACCTGATAGAGCATCCCACACAAACCAATGCTCCACAGGCGGGTTTCACATGCCACCAACTCCACATTCACAGACAACTTCAGCGCCAAAGCCATTTTCAGATAGCTCTCAATGCAAAGGCTCTAGGCGCAAATATTGGTGTGAGAGCTAATTCAATCAAAGAAACATTGCATGTTGGTGAAGCGCATATTGAAGAAGAATCAGCCGAGTGGTTCTTGTGGGAGAACAACTCCATTTGGCTCACTAACTTCACACACCATCAGGCTTCCAAGCAGCTCTCAAGGAAACTCAGTTTTCACACTCTAGGCTTAATGCCCTTTGAGTGCCTAGGAATGAAATGAACCTGGTAGAGCATCCCACACGAAAAAATGCTCCACATGCGGGTTTCACATGCCACCAACTCCACATTCACAGACAACTTCAGCGCCAAAGCCATTTTCAGATAGCCCTCAATAGAAAGGCTCTAGGCGCAAATATTGGTGTGAGAGCTAATTCAATCAAGGAAACACTGCATGTTGGTGAAGCGCATATTGAAGAAGAATCAGCCGAGTGGTTCTTGTGGGAGAACACCTCCATTTGGCTCACTAACTTCACACACCATCAGGCTTCCATGCAGCTCTCAAGGAAACTCAGTTTTCACACTCTAGGCTTAATGCCCTTTGAGTGCATTATGTAGGAATGAACCTGGTAGAGCATCCCACACAAACCAATGCTCCACATGCGGGTTTCACATGCCACCAACTCCACATTCACAGACAACTTCAGCGCCAAAGCCGTTTTCAGGTAGCCCTCAATGCAAAGGCTCCAGGCCCAAATATTGGTGTGAGAGCTAATTCAATCAAGGAAACACTGCATGTTGGTGAAGCGCATATTGAAGAAGAATCAGCCGAGTGGTTCTTGTGGGAGAACAACTCCATTTGGCTCACTAACTTCACACACCATCAGGCTTCCATGCAGCTCTCAAGGAAACTCAGTTTTCACACTCTAGGCTTAATGCCCTTTGAGTGCCTAGGACTGAAATGAAGCTTGGTGAGATTCCCACACAAACCAATGCTCCACATGCGGGTTTCACATGCCACCAACTCCACATTCACAGACAACTTCAGCGCCAAAGCCGTTTTCAGATAGTTCTCAATGCAAAGGCTCTAGACGCAAATATTGGTGTGAGAGCTAATTCAATCAAGGAAACACTGCATGTTGGTGAAGCGCATATTGAAGAAGAATCAGCTGAGTGGTTCTTGTGGGAGAACAACTCCATTTGGCTCACAAATTTCACACACCATCAGGCTTCCAAGCAGCTCTCAAGGAAACTCAGTTTTCACACTCTAGGCTTAATGCCCTTTGAGTGCATTATGTAGGAATGAACCTGATAGAGCATCCCACACAAACCAATGCTCCACATGCGGGTTTCACATGCCACCAACTCCACATTCACAGACAACTTCAGCGCCAAAGCCGTATTCAGATAGCCCTCAACACAAAGGCTCTAGGCCCAAATATTGGTGTGAGAGCTAATTCAATCAAGGAAACACTGCATGATGGTGAAGCGCATATTGAAGAAGAATCAGCCGAGTGGTTCTTGTGGGAGAACAACTCCATTTGGCTCACTGTCTTCACACACCATCAGGCTTCCAAGCAGCTCTCAAGGAAACTCAGTTTTCACACTCTAGGCTTAATGCCCTTTGAGTGCCTAGGACTGAAATAAAACTTGGTGAAATTCCCACACAAACGAATGCTCCACATGCGGGTTTCACACGCCACCAACTCCACATTCACAGACAACTTCAGCGCCAAAGCCGTTTCCAGATATCTCTCAATACAAAGGCTCTAGGCGCAAATATTGGTGTGAGAGCTAATTCAATCAAGGAAACACTGCATGTTGGTGAAGCGCATATTGAAGAAGAATCAGCCGAGTGGTTCTTGTGGGAGAACAACTCCATTTGGCTCACTAACTTCACACACCATCAGGCTTCCAAGCAGCTCTCAAGGAAACTCAGTTTTCACACTCTAGGCTTAATGCCCTTTGAGTGCCTAGGAATGAAATGAACCTGGTAGAGCATCCCACACGAACCAATGCTCCACATGCGGGTTTCACATGCCACCAACTCCACATTCACAGACAACTTCAGCGCCAAAGCCATTTTCAGATAGCTCTCAATGCAAAGGCTCCAGGCCCAAATATTGGTGTGAGAGCTAATTCAATCAAGGAAACACTGCATGTTGGTGAAGCGCATATTGAAGAAGAATCAGGCGAGTGGTTCTTGTGGGACAACAACTCCATTTGGCTAACTAACATCACACACCATCAGGCTTCCATGCAGCTCTCAAGGAAACTCAGTTTTCACACTCTAGGCTTAATGCCCTTTGAGTGCATTATGTAGGAATGAACCTGGTAGAGCATCCCACACGAACCAATGCTCCACATGCGGGTTTCACATGCTACCAACTCCACATTCACAGACAACTTCAGCGCCAAAGCCATTTTCAGATAGCCCTCAATGCAAAGGCTCTAGGCGCAAATATTGGTGTGAGAGCTAATTCAATCAAGGAAACACTGCATGTTGGTGAAGCGCATATTGAAGAAGAATCAGCCGAGTGGTTCTTGTGGGAGAACACCTCCATTTGGCTCACTAACTTCACACACCATCAGGCTTCCAAGCAGCTCTCAAGGAAACTCAGTTTTCACACTCTAGGCTTAATGCCCTTTGAGTGCATTATGTAGGAATGAACCTGGTAGAGCATCCCACACAAACCAATGCTCCACATGCGGGTTTCACATGCCACCAACTCCACATTCACAGACAACTTCAGCGCCAAAGCCATTTTCAGATAGCCCTCAATGCAAAGGCTCTAGGCGCAAATATTGGTGTGAGAGCTAATTCAATCAAGGAAACACTGCATGTTGGTGAAGCGCATATTGAAGAAGAATCAGCCGAGTGGTTCTTGTGGGAGAACAACTCCATTTGGCTCACTAACTTCACACACCATCAGGCTTCCAAGCAGCTCTCAAGGAAACTCAGTTTTCACACTCTAGGCTTAATGCCCTTTGAGTGCCTAGGACTGAAATGAAGCTTGGTGAAATTCGCTCACAAACCAATGCTCCACATGCGGGTTTCACATGCCACCAACTCCACATTCACAGACAACTTCAGCGCCAAAGCCATTTTCAGATAACCCTCATGCAAAGGCTCTAGGCGCAAATATTGGTGTGAGAGCTAATTCAATCAAGGAAACACTGCATGTTGGTGAAGCGCATATTGAAGAAGAATCAGCCGAGTGGTTCTTGTGGGAGAACACCTCCATTTGGCTCACTAACTTCACACACCATCAGGCTTCCAAGCAGCTCTCAAGGAAACTCACTTTTCACACTCTAGGCTTAATGCTCTTTGAGTGCATTATGTAGGAATGAACCTGGTAGAGCATCCCACACAAACCAATGCTCCACATGCGGATTTCACATGCCACCAACTCCACATTCACAGACAACTTCAGCGCCAAAGCCATTTTCAGATAGCCCTCAATGCAAAGGCTCTAGGCGCAAATATTGGTGTGAGAGCTAATTCAATCAAGGAAACACTGCATGTTGGTGAAGCGCATATTGAAGAAGAATCAGCCGAGTGGTTCTTGTGGGAGAACAACTCCATTTGGCTCACTAACTTCACACACCATCAGGCTTCCAAGCAGCTCTCAAGGAAACTCAGTTTTCACACTCTAGGCTTAATGCCCTTTGAGTGCCTAGGACTGAAATGAAGCTTGGTGAAATTCCCACACAAACCAATGCTCCACATGCGGGTTTCACATGCCACCAACTCCACATTCACAGACAACTTCAGCGCCAAAGCCGTTTTCAGATAGCCCTCAACACAAAGGCTCTAGGCGCAAATATTGGTGTGAGAGCTAATTCAATCAAGGAAACACTGCATGTTGGTGAAGCGCATATTGAAGAAGAATCAGCCGAGTGGTTCTTGTGGGAGAACAACTCCATTTGGCTCACTAACTTCACACACCATCAGGCTTCCAAGCAGCTCTCAAGGAAACTCAGTTTTCACACTCTAGGCTTAATGCCCTTTGAGTGCATTATGTAGGAATGAACCTGGTAGAGCATCCCACACAAACCAATGCTCCACAGGCGGGTTTCACATGCCACCAACTCCACATTCACAGACAACTTCAGCGCCAAAGCCGTTTTCAGATAGCCCTCAATGCAAAGGCTCTAGGCGCAAATATTGGTGTGAGAGCTAATTCAATCAAGGAAACACTGCATGTTGGTGAAGCGCATATTGAAGAAGAATCAGCCGAGTGGTTCTTGTGGGAGAACAACTCCATTTGGCTCACTAACTTCACACACCATCAGGCTTCCAAGCAGCTCTCAAGGAAACTCAGTTTTCACACTCTAGGCTTAATGCCCTTTGAGTGCCTAGGACTGAAATGAAGCTTGGTGAAATTCCCACACAAACCAATGCTCCACAGGCGGGTTTCACATGCCACCAACTCCACATTCACAGACAACTTCAGCGCCAAAGCCATTTTCAGATAACCCTCAATGCAAAGGCTCTAGGCGCAAATATTGGTGTGAGAGCTAATTCAATCAAGGAAACACTGCATGTTGGTGAAGCGCATATTGAAGAAGAATCAGCCGAGTGGTTCTTGTGGGAGAACACCTCCATTTGGCTCACTAACTTCACACACCATCAGGCTTCCAAGCAGCTCTCAAGGAAACTCACTTTTCACACTCTAGGCTTAATGCTCTTTGAGTGCATTATGTAGGAATGAACCTGGTAGAGCATCCCACACAAACCAATGCTCCACATGCGGATTTCACATGCCACCAACTCCACATTCACAGACAACTTCAGCGCCAAAGCCATTTTCAGATAGCCCTCAATGCAAAGGCTCTAGGCGCAAATATTGGTGTGAGAGCTAATTCAATCAAGGAAACACTGCATGTTGGTGAAGCGCATATTGAAGAAGAATCAGCCGAGTGGTTCTTGTGGGAGAACAACTCCATTTGGCTCACTAACTTCACACACCATCAGGCTTCCAAGCAGCTCTCAAGGAAACTCAGTTTTCACACTCTAGGCTTAATGCCCTTTGAGTGCCTAGGACTGAAATGAAGCTTGGTGAAATTCCCACACAAACCAATGCTCCACAGGCGGGTTTCACATGCCACCAACTCCACATTCACAGACAACTTCAGCGCCAAAGCCGTTTTCAGATAGCCCTCAACACAAAGGCTCTAGGCGCAAATATTGGTGTGAGAGCTAATTCAATCAAGGAAACACTGCATGTTGGTGAAGCGCATATTGAAGAAGAATCAGCCGAGTGGTTCTTGTGGGAGAACAACTCCATTTGGCTCACTAACTTCACACACCATCAGGCTTCCAAGCAGCTCTCAAGGAAACTCAGTTTTCACACTCTAGGCTTAATGCCCTTTGAGTGCATTATGTAGGAATGAACCTGGTAGAGCATCCCACACAAACCAATGCTCCACAGGCGGGTTTCACATGCCACCAACTCCACATTCACAGACAACTTCAGCGCCAAAGCCGTTTTCAGATAGCCCTCAATGCAAAGGCTCTAGGCGCAAATATTGGTGTGAGAGCTAATTCAATCAAGGAAACACTGCATGTTGGTGAAGCGCATATTGAAGAAGAATCAGCCGAGTGGTTCTTGTGGGAGAACAACTCCATTTGGCTCACTAACTTCACACACCATCAGGCTTCCATGCAGCTCTCAAGGAAACTCCGTTTTCACACTCTAGGCTTAATGCCCTTTGAGTGCCTAGGACTGAAATGAAGCTTGGTGAAATTCCCACACAAACCAATGCTCCACAGGCGGGTTTCACATGCCACCAACTCCACATTCACAGACAACTTCAGCGCCTAAGCCGTTTTCAGATAGCTCTCAATGCAAAGGCTCTAGGCGCAAATATTGGTGTGAGAGCTAATTCAATCAAGGAAACACTGCATGTTGGTGAAGCGCATATTGAAGAAGAATCAGCCGAGTGGTTCTTGTGGGAGAACAACTCCATTTGGCTCACTAACTTCACACACCATCAGGCTTCCATGCAGCTCTCAAGGAAACTCAGTTTTCACACTCTAGGCTTAATGCCCTTTGAGTGCATTATGTAGGAATGAACCTGGTAGAGCATCCCACACAAACCAATGCTCCACATGCGGGTTTCACATGCTACCAACTCCACATTCACAGACAACTTCAGCGCCAAAGCCATTTTCAGATAGCCCTCAATGCAAAGGCTCTAGGCGCAAATATTGGTGTGAGAGCTAATTCAATCAAGGAAACACTGCATGTTGGTGAAGCGCATATTGAAGAAGAATCAGCCGAGTGGTTCTTGTGGGACAACAACTCCATTTGGCTCACTAACTTCACACACCATCAGGCTTCCAAGCAGCTCTCAAGGAAACTCAGTTTTCACACTCTAGGCTTAATGCCCTTTGAGTGCATTATGTAGGAATGAACCTGGTAGAGCATCCCACACAAACCAATGCTCCACATGCGGGTTTCACATGCTACCAACTCCACATTCACAGACAACTTCAGCGCCAAAGCCATTTTCAGATAGCCCTCAATGCAAAGGCTCTAGGCGCAAATATTGGTGTGAGAGCTAATTCAATCAAGGAAACACTGCATGTTGGTGAAGCGCATATTGAAGAAGAATCAGCCGAGTGGTTCTTGCGGGAGAACACCTCCATTTGGCTCACTAACTTCACACACCATCAGGCTTCCAAGCAGCTCTCAAGGAAACTCAGTTTTCACACTCTAGGCTTAATGCCCTTTGAGTGCATTATGTAGGAATGAACCTGGTAGAGCATCCCACACAAACCAATGCTCCACATGCGGGTTTCACATGCCACCAACTCCACATTCACAGACAACTTCAGCGCCAAAGCCATTTTCAGATATCTCTCAATGCAAAGGCTCTAGACGCAAATATTGGTGTGAGAGCTAATTCAATCAAGGAAACACTGCATGTTGGTGAAGCGCATATTGAAGAAGAATCAGCCGAGTGGTTCTTGTGGGAGAACAACTCCATTTGGCTCACTAACTTCACACACCATCAGGCTTCCATGCAGCTCTCAAGGAAACTCCGTTTTCACACTCTAGGCTTAATGCCCTTTGAGTGCCTAGGACTGAAATGAAGCTTGGTGAAATTCCCACACAAACGAATGCTCCACATGCGGGTTTCACACGCCACCAACTCCACATTCACAGACAACTTCAGCGCCAAAGCCGTTTCCAGATATCTCTCAATACAAAGGCTCTAGGCACAAATATTGGTGTGAGAGCTAATTCAATCAAGGAAACACTGCATGTTGGTGAAGCGCATATTGAAGAAGAATCAGCCGAGTGGTTCTTGTGGGAGAACAACTCCATTTGGCTCACTAACTTCACACACCATCAGGCTTCCAAGCAGCTCTCAAGGAAACTCAGTTTTCATACTCTAGGCTTAATGCCCTTTGAGTGCCTAGGAATGAAATGAACCTGGTAGAGCATCCCACACGAACCAATGCTCCACATGCGGGTTTCACATGCCACCAACTCCACATTCACAGACAACTTCAGCGCCAAAGCCATTTTCAGATAGCTCTCAATACAAAGGCTCTAGGCGCAAATATTGGTGTGAGAGCTAATTCAATCAAGGAAACACTGCATGTTGGTGAAGTGCATATTGAAGAAGAATCAGCCGAGTGGTTCTTGTGGGAGAACAACTCCATTTGGCTCACTAACTTCACACACCATCAGGCTTCCAAGCAGCTCTCAAGGAAACTCAGTTTTCACACTCTAGGCTTAATGCCCTTTGAGTGCCTAGGACTGAAATGAAGCTTGGTGAGCTTATCACACAAACCAATGCTCCACATGCGGGTTTCACATGCCACCAACTCCACATTCACAGACAACTTCAGCGCCAAAGCCGTTTTCAGATAGCCCTCAATGCAAAGGCTCCAGGCCCAAATATTGGTGTGAGAGCTAATTCAATCAAGGAAACACTGCATGTTGGTGAAGCGCATATTGAAGAAGAATCAGCCGAGTGTTTCTTGTGGGAGAACAACTCCATTTGGCTCACTAACTTCACACACCATCAGGCTTTCATGCAGCTCTCAAGGAAACTCAGTTTTCACACTCTAGGCTTAATGCCCTTTGAGTCCATTATGTAGGAATGAACCTGGTAGAGCATCCCACACAAACCAATGCTCCACAGGCGGGTTTCACATGCCACCAACTCCACATTCACAGACAACTTCAGCGCCAAAGCCATTTTCAGATAGCTCTCAATGCAAAGCCTCTAGGCGCAAATATTGGTGTGAGAGCTAATTCAATCAAGGAAACACTGCATGTTGGTGAAGCGCATATTGAAGAAGAATCAGCCGAGTGGTTCTTGTGGGAGAACAACTCCATTTGGCTCACTAACTTCACACACCATCAGGCTTCCAAGCAGCTCTCAAGGAAACTCAGTTTTCACACTCTAGGCTTAATGCCCTTTGAGTGCCTAGGAATGAAATGAAGGTTGGTGAGCTTATCACACAAACCAATGCTCCACATGCGGGTTTCACATGCCACCAACTCCACATTCACAGACAACTTCAGCGCCAAAGCCGTTTTCACGTAGCTCTCAATGCAAAGGCTCCAGGCCCAAATATTGGTGTGAGAGCTAATTCAATCAAGGAAACACTGCATGTTGGTGAAGCGCATATTGAAGAAGAATCAGCCGAGTGGTTCTTGTGGGACAACAACTCCATTTGGCTAACTAACATCACACACCATCAGGCTTCCATGCAGCTCTCAAGGAAACTCAGTTTTCACACTCTAGGCTTAATGCCCTTTGAGTGCATTATGTAGGAATGAACCTGGTAGAGCATCCCACACGAACCAATGCTCCACATGCGGGTTTCACATGCTACCAACTCCACATTCACAGACAACTTCAGCGCCAAAGCCATTTTCAGATAGCCCTCAATGCAAAGGCTCTAGGCGCAAATATTGGTGTGAGAGCTAATTCAATCAAGGAAACACTGCATGTTGGTGAAGCGCATATTGAAGAAGAATCAGGCGAGTGGTTCTTGTGGGAGAACACCTCCATTTGGCTCACTAACTTCACACACTATCAGGCTTCCAAGCAGCTCTCAAGGAAACTCAGTTTTCACACTCTAGGCTTAATGCCCTTTGAGTGCATTATGTAGGAATGAACCTGGTAGAGCATCCCACACAAACCAATGCTCCACATGCGGGTTTCACATGCCACCAACTCCACATTCACAGACAACTTCAGCGCCAAAGCCATTTTCAGATAGCCCTCAATGCAAAGGCTCTAGGCGCAAATATTGGTGTGAGAGCTAATTCAATCAAGGAAACACTGCATGTTGGTGAAGCGCATATTGAAGAAGAATCAGCCGAGTGGTTCTTGTGGGAGAACAACTCCATTTGGCTCACTAACTTCACACACCATCAGGCTTCCAAGCAGCTCTCAAGGAAACTCAGTTTTCACACTCTAGGCTTAATGCCCTTTGAGTGCCTAGGACTGAAATGAAGCTTGGTGAAATTCGCTCACAAACCAATGCTCCACATGCGGGTTTCACATGCCACCAACTCCACATTCACAGACAACTTCAGCGCCAAAGCCATTTTCAGATAACCCTCAATGCAAAGGCTCTAGGCGCAAATATTGGTGTGAGAGCTAATTCAATCAAGGAAACACTGCATGTTGGTGAAGCGCATATTGAAGAAGAATCAGCCGAGTGGTTCTTGTGGGAGAACAACTCCATTTGGCTCACTAACTTCACACACCATCAGGCTTCCAAGCAGCTCTCAAGGAAACTCAGTTTTCACACTCTAGGCTTAATGCCCTTTGAGTGCCTAGGACTGAAATGAAGCTTGGTGAAATTCCCACACAAACCAATGCTCCACATGCGGGTTTCACATGCCACCAACTCCACATTCACAGACAACTTCAGCGCCAAAGCCGTTTTCAGATAGCCCTCAACACAAAGGCTCTAGGCGCAAATATTGGTGTGAGAGCTAATTCAATCAAGGAAACACTGCATGTTGGTGAAGCGCATATTGAAGAAGGATCAGCCGAGTGGTTCTTGTGGGAGAACAACTCCATTTGGCTCACTATCTTCACACACCATCAGGCTTCCAAGCAGCTCTCAAGGAAACTCAGTTTTCACACTCTAGGCTTAATGCCCTTTGAGTGCCTAGGACTCAAATGAAGCTTGGTGAGCTTATCAAACAAACCAATGCTCCACAGGCGGGTTTCACATGCCACCAACTCCACATTCACAGACAACTTCAGCGCCAAAGCCGTTTTCAGGTAGCCCTCAATGCAAAGGCTCTAGGCCCAAATATTGGTGTGAGAGCTAATTCAATCAAGGAAACACTGCATGATGGTGAAGCGCATGTTGAAGAAGAATCAGCCGAGTGGTTCTTGTGGGAGAACAACTCCATTTGGCTCACTATCTTCACACACCATCAGGCTTCCATGCAGCTCTCAAGGAAACTCAGTTTTCACACTCTAGGCTTAATGCCCTTTGAGTGCCTAGGACTCAAATGAATCTTGGTGAGCTTATCACACAAACCAATGCTCCACATGCGGGTTTCACATGCCACCAACTCCACATTCACAGACAACTTCAGCGCCAAAGCCGTTTTCAGGTAGCCCTCAATGCAAAGGCTCCAGGCCCAAATATTGGTGTGAGAGCTAATTCAATCAAGGAAACACTGCATGTTGGTGAAGCGCATATTGAAGAAGAATCAGCCGAGTGGTTCTTGTGGGAGAACAATTCCATTTGGCTCACTAACTTCACACACCATCAGGCTTCCATGCAGCTCTCAAGGAAACTCAGTTTTCACACTCTAGGCTTAATGCCCTTTGAGTGCATTATGTAGGAATGAACCTGGTAGAGCATCCCACACAAACCAATGCTCCACATGCGGGTTTCACATGCCACCAACTCCACATTCACAGACAACTTCAGCGCCAAAGCCATTTTCAGATAGCTCTCAATGCAAAGCCTCTAGGCCCAAATATTGGTGTGAGAGCTAATTCAATCAAGGAAACACTGCATGTTGGTGAAGCGCATATTGAAGAAGAATCAGCCGAGTGGTTCTTGTGGGAGAACAACTCCATTTGGCTCACTAACTTCACACACCATCAGGCTTCCAAGCAGCTCTCAAGGAAACTCAGTTTTCACACTCTAGGCTTAATGCCCTTTGAGTGCCTAGGAATGAAATGAAGGTTGGTGAGCTTATCACACAAACCAATGCTCCACAGGCGGGTTTCACATGCCACCAACTCCACATTCACAGACAACTTCAGCGCCAAAGCCGATTTCAGGTAGCTCTCAATGCAAAGGCTCCAGGCCCAAATATTGGTGTGAGAGCTAATTCAATCAAGGAAACACTGCATGTTGGTGAAGCGCATATTGAAGAAGAATCAGGCGAGTGGTTCTTGTGGGACAACAACTCCATTTGGCTCACTACCTTCACACACCATCAGGCTTCCATGCAGCTCTCAAGGAAACTCGGTTTTCACACTCTAGGCTTAATGCCCTTTGAGTGCCTAGGACTCAAATGAATCTTGGTGAGCTTATCACACAAACCAATGCTCCACATGCGGGTTTCACATGCCACCAACTCCACATTCACAGACAACTTCAGCGCCAAAGCCGTTTTCAGGTAGCCCTCAATGCAAAGGCTCTAGGCGCAAATATTGGTGTGAGAGCTAATTCAATCAAGGAAACACTGCATGATGGTGAAGCGCATATTGAAGAAGAATCAGCCGAGTGGTTCTTGTGGGAGAACAACTCCATTTGGCTCACTAACTTCACACACCATCAGGCTTCCATGCAGCTCTCAAGGAAACTCAGTTTTCACACTCTAGGCTTAATGCCCTTTGAGTGCATTATGTAGGAATGAACCTGGTAGAGCATCCCACACAAACCAATGCTCCACATGCGGGTTTCACATGCCACCAACTCCACATTCACAGACAACTTCAGCGCCAAAGCCATTTTCAGATAGCTCTCAATGCAAAGCCTCTAGGCGCAAATATTGGTGTGAGAGCTAATTCAATCAAGGAAACACTGCATGTTGGTGAAGCGCATATTGAAGAAGAATCAGCCGAGTGGTTCTTGTGGGAGAACAACTCCATTTGGCTCACTAACTTCACACACCATCAGGCTTCCAAGCAGCTCTCAAGGAAACTCAGTTTTCACACTCTAGGCTTAATGCCCTTTGAGTGCATTATGTAGGAATGAACCTGACAGAGCATCCCACACAAACCAATGCTCCACATGCGGGTTTCACCTGCCACCAACTCCACATTCACAGACAACTTCAGCGCCAAAGCCGTTTTCAGATAGCCCTCAACACAAAGGCTCTAGGCCCAAATATTGGTGTGAGAGCTAATTCAATCAAGGAAACACTGCATGTTGGTGAAGCGCATATTGAAGAAGAATCAGCCGAGTGGTTCTTGTGGGAGAACAACTCCATTTGGCTCACTATCTTCACACACCATCAGGCTTCCAAGCAGCTCTCAAGGAAACTCAGTTTTCACACTCTAGGCTTATGCCCTTTGAGTGCCTAGGACTCAAATGAAGCTTGGTGAGCTTATCAAACAAACCAATGCTCCACATGCGGGTTTCACATGCCACCAACTCCACATTCACAGACAACTTCAGCGCCAAAGCCGTTTTCAGGTAGCCCTCAATGCAAAGGCTCCAGGCCCAAATATTGGTGTGAGAGCTAATTCAATCAAGGAAACACTGCATGTTGGTGAAGCGCATATTGAAGAAGAATCAGCCGAGTGGTTCTTGTGGGAGAACAACTCCATTTGGCTCACTAACTTCACACACCATCAGGCTTCCAAGCAGCTCTCAAGGAAACTCAGTTTTCACACTCTAGGCTTAATGCCCTTTGAGTGCATTATGTAGGAATGAACCTGGTAGAGCATCCCACACAAACCAATGCTCCACATGCGGGTTTCACATGCCACCAACTCCACATTCACAGACAACTTCAGCGCCAAAGCCATTTTCAGATAGCTCTCAATGCAAAGCCTCTAGGCGAAAATATTGGTGTGAGAGCTAATTCAATCAAGGAAACACTGCATGTTGGTGAAGCGCATATTGAAGAAGAATCAGCCGATTGGTTCTTGTGGGAGAACAACTCCATTTGGCTCACTAACTTCACACACCATCAGGCTTCCAAGCAGCTCTCAAGGAAACTCAGTTTTCACACTCTAGGCTTAATGCCCTTTGAGTGCCTAGGAATGAAATGAAGGTTGGTGAGCTTATCACACAAACCAATGCTCCACAGGCGGGTTTCACATGCCACCAACTCCACATTCACAGACAACTTCAGCGCCAAAGCCGTTTTCAGATAGCTCTCAATGCAAAGGCTCTATTCGCAAATATTGGTGTGAGAGCTAATTCAATCAAGGAAACACTGCATGTTGGTGAAGCGCATATTGAAGAAGAATCAGGCGAGTGGTTCTTGTGGGACAACAACTCCATTTGGCTAACTAACATCACACACCATCAGGCTTCCAAGCAGCTCTCAAGGAAACTCAGTTTTCACACTCTAGGCTTAATGCCCTTTGAGTGCCTAGGACTGAAATGAAGCTTGGTGAGCTTATCAAACAAACCAATGCTCCACATGCGGGTTTCACATGCCACCAACTCCACATTCACAGACAACTTCAGCGCCAAAGCCATTTTCAGATAGCCCTCATGCAAAGGCTCTCGGCGAAAATATTGGTGTGAGAGCTAATTCAATCAAGGAAACACTGCATGTTGGTGAAGCGCATATTGAAGAAGAATCAGGCGAGGCGAGTGGTTCTTGTGGGAGAACAACTCCATTTGGCTCACTAACTTCACACACCATCAGGCTTCCAAGCAGCTCTCAAGGAAACTCAGTTTTCACACTCTAGGCTTAATGCCCTTTGAGTGCCTAGGAATGAAATGAACCTGGTAGAGCATCCCACACGAACCAATGCTCCACAGGCGGGTTTCACATGCCACCAACTCCACATTCACAGACAACTTCAGCGCCAAAGCCATTTTCAGATAGCTCTCTATACAAACGCTCTAGGTGCAAATATTGGTGTGAGAGCTAATTCAATCAAGGAAACACTGCATGTTGGTGAAGTGCATATTGAAGAAGAATCAGCCGAGTGGTTCTTGTGGGACAACAACTCCATTTGGCTCACTAACTTCACACACCATCAGGCTTCCATGCAGCTCTCAAGGAAACTCAGTTTTCACACTCTAGGCTTAATGCCCTTTGAGTGCATTATGTAGGAATGAACCTGGTAGAGCATCAAACACAAACCAATGCTCCACATGCGGGTTTCACATGCCACCAACTCCACATTCACAGACAACTTCAGCGCCAAAGCCGTTTTCAGGTAGCCCTCAATGCAAAGGCTCCAGGCCCAAATATTGGTGTGAGAGCTAATTCAATCAAGGAAACACTGCATGTTGGTGAAGCGCATATTGAAGAAGAATCAGCCGAGTGGTTCTTGTGGGAGAACAACTCCATTTGGCTCACTAACTTCACACACCATCAGGCTTCCAAGCAGCTCTCAAGGAAACTCAGTTTTCACACTCTAGGCTTAATGCCCTTTGAGTGCATTATGTAGGAATGAACCTGGTAGAGCATCCCACACAAACCAATGCTCCACATGCGGGTTTCACATGCCACCAACTCCACATTCACAGACAACTTCAGCGCCAAAGCCATTTTCAGATAGCTCTCAATGCAAAGCCTCTAGGCAAAAATATTGGTGTGAGAGCTAATTCAATCAAGGAAACACTGCATGATGGTGAAGCGCATATTGAAGAAGAATCAGCCGATTGGTTCTTGTGGGAGAACAACTCCATTTGGCTCACTAACTTCACACACCATCAGGCTTCCAAGCAGCTCTCAAGGAAACTCAGTTTTCACACTCTAGGCTTAATGCCCTTTGAGTGCCTAGGAATGAAATGAAGGTTGGTGAGCTTATCACACAAACCAATGCTCCACAGGCGGGTTTCACATGCCACCAACTCCACATTCACAGACAACTTCAGCGCCAAAGCCGTTTTCAGATAGCTCTCAATGCAAAGGCTCCAGGCCCAAATATTGGTGTGAGAGCTAATTCAATCAAGGAAACACTGCATGTTGGTGAAGCGCATATTGAAGAAGAATCAGGCGAGTGGTTCTTGTGGGACAACAACTCCATTTGGCTAACTAACATCACACACCATCAGGCTTCCAAGCAGCTCTCAAGGAAACTCAGTTTTCACACTCTAGGCTTAATGCCCTTTGAGTGCCTAGGACTGAAATGAAGCTTGGTGAGCTTATCAAACAAACCAATGCTCCACATGCGGGTTTCACATGCCACCAACTCCACATTCACAGACAACTTCAGCGCCAAAGCCATTTTCAGATAGCCCTCATGCAAAGGCTCTCGGCGAAAATATTGGTGTGAGAGCTAATTCAATCAAGGAAACACTGCATGTTGGTGAAGCGCATATTGAAGAAGAATCAGGCGAGGCGAGTGGTTCTTGTGGGAGAACAACTCCATTTGGCTCACTAACTTCACACACCATCAGGCTTCCAAGCAGCTCTCAAGGAAACTCAGTTTTCACACTCTAGGCTTAATGCCCTTTGAGTGCCTAGGAATGAAATGAACCTGATAGAGCATCCCACACGAACCAATGCTCCACATGCGGGTTTCACATGCCACCAACTCCACATTCACAGACAAATTCAGCGCCAAAGCCATTTTCAGATAGCTCTCTATACAAACGCTCTAGGTGCAAATATTGGTGTGAGAGCTAATTCAATCAAGGAAACACTGCATGTTGGTGAAGTGCATATTGAAGAAGAATCAGCCGAGTGGTTCTTGTGGGAGAACAACTCCATTTGGCTCACTAACTTCACACACCATCAGGCTTCCAAGCAGCTCTCAAGGAAACTCAGTTTTCACACTCTAGGCTTAATGCCCTTTGAGTGCCTAGGACTGAAATGAAGCTTGGTGAGCTTATCACACAAACCAATGCTCCAAATGCGGGTTTCACATGCCACCAACTCCACATTCACAGACAACTTCAGCGCCAAAGCCATTTTCAGATAGCTCTCAATGCAAAGGCTCTAGACGCAAATATTGGTGTGAGAGCTATTTCAATCAAGGAAACACTGCATGTTGGTGAAGCGCATATTGAAGAAGAATCAGCCGAGTGGTTCTTGTGGGAGAACAACTCCATTTGGCTCACTAACTTCACACACCATGAGGCTTCCAAGCAGCTCTCAAAGAAACTCAGTTTTCACACTCTAGGCTTAATGCCCTTTGAGTGCATTATGTAGGAATGAACCTGGTAGAGCATCCCACACAAACCAATGCTCCACAGGCGGGTTTCACATGCCACCAACTCCACATTCACAGACAACTTCAGCGCCAAAGCCATTTTCAGATAGCTCTCAATGCAAAGGCTCTAGGCGCAAAATATTGGTGTGAGAGCTAATTCAATCAAGGAAACACTGCATGTTGGTGAAGCACATATTGAAGAAGAATCAGGCGAGGCGAGTGGTTCTTGTGGGAGAACAACTCCATTTGGCTCACTAACTTCACACACCATCAGGCTTCCAAGCAGCTCTCAAGGAAACTCAGTTTTCACACTCTAGGCTTAATGCCCTTTGAGTGCCTAGGAATGAAATGAAGGTTGGTGAGCTTATCAAACAAACCAATGCTCCACATGCGGGTTTCACATGCCACCAACTCCACATTCACAGACAACTTCAGCGCCAAAGCCGTTTTCAGGTAGCCCTCAATGCAAAGGCTCCAGGCCCAAATATTGGTGTGAGAGCTAATTCAATCAAGGAAACACTGCATGTTGGTGAAGCGCATATTGAAGAAGAATCAGCCGAGTGGTTCTTATGGGAGAACAACTCCATTTGGCTCACTAACTTCACACACCATCAGGCTTCCATGCAGCTCTCAAGCAAACTCCGTTTTCACACTCTAGGCTTAATGCCCTTTGAGTGCATTATGTAGGAATGAACCTGGTAGAGCATCCCACACAAACCAATGCTCCACATGCGGGTTTCACATGCCACCAACTCCACATTCACAGACAACTTCAGCGCCAAAGCCGTTTTCAGGTAGCCCTCAATGCAAAGGCTCCAGGCCCAAATATTGGTGTGAGAGCTAATTCAATCAAGGAAACACTGCATGTTGGTGAAGCGCATATTGAAGAAGAATCAGCCGAGTGGTTCTTGTGGGAGAACAACTCCATTTGGCTCACTAACTTCACACACCATCAGGCTTCCAAGCAGCTCTCAAGGAAACTCAGTTTTCACACTCTAGGCTTAATGCCCTTTGAGTGCATTATGTAGGAATGAACCTGATAGAGCATCCCACACAAACCAATGCTCCACATGCGGGTTTCACATGCCACCAACTCCACATTCACAGACAACTTCAGCGCCAAAGCCGTTTTCAGATAGCCCTCAACACAAAGGCTCTAGGCCCAAATATTGGTGTGAGAGCTAATTCAATCAAGGAAACACTGCATGATGGTGAAGCGCATATTGAAGAAGAATCAGCCGAGTGGTTCTTGTGGGAGAACAACTCCATTTGGCTCACTATCTTCACACACCATCAGGTTTCCAAGCAGCTCTCAAGGAAACTCAGTTTTCACACTCTAGGCTTAATGCCCTTTGAGTGCCTAGGACTGAAATGAAGCTTGGTGAGCTTATCAAACAAACCAATGCTCCACATGCGGGTTTCACATGCCACCAACTCCACATTCACAGACAACTTCAGCGCCAAAGCCGTTTTCAGGTAGCCCTCAATGCAAAGGCTCCAGGCCCAAATATTGGTGTGAGAGCTAATTCAATCAAGGAAACACTGCATGTTGGTGAAGCGCATATTGAAGAAGAATCAGCCGAGTGGTTCTTGTGGGAGAACAACTCCATTTGGCTCACTAACTTCACACACCATCAGGCTTCCAAGCAGCTCTCAAGGAAACTCAGTTTTCACACTCTAGGCTTAATGCCCTTTGAGTGCATTATGTAGGAATGAACCTGGTAGAGCATCCCACACAAACCAATGCTCCACATGCGGGTTTCACATGCCACCAACTCCACATTCACAGACAACTTCAGCGCCAAAGCCATTTTCAGATAGCTCTCAATGCAAAGCCTCTAGGCGCAAATATTGGTGTGAGAGCTAATTCAATCAAGGAAACACTGCATGTTGGTGAAGCGCATATTGAAGAAGAATCAGCCGAGTGGTTCTTGTGGGAGAACAACTCCATTTGGCTCACTAACTTCACACACCATCAGGCTTCCAAGCAGCTCTCAAGGAAACTCAGTTTTCACACTCTAGGCTTAATGCCCTTTGAGTGCATTATGTAGGAATGAACCTGGTAGAGCATCCCACACGAACCAATGCTCCACATGCGGGTTTCACATGCCACCAACTCCACATTCACAGACAAATTCAGGGCCAAAGCCATTTTCAGATAGCTCTCTATACAAAGGCTCTAGGTGCAAATATTGGTGTGAGAGCTAATTCAATCAAGGAAACATTGCATGTTGGTGAAGTGCATATTGAAGAAGAATCAGCCGAGTGGTTCTTGTGGGAGAACAACTCCATTTGGCTCACTAACTTCACACACCATCAGGCTTCCAAGCAGCTCTCAAGGAAACTCAGTTTTCACACTCTAGGCTTAATGCCCTTTGAGTGCCTAGGACTCAAATGAAGCTTGGTGAGCTTATCACACAAACCAATGCTCCAAATGCGGGTTTCATATGCCACCAACTCCACATTCACAGACAACTTCAGCGCCAAAGCCATTTTCAGATAGCTCTCAATGCAAAGGCTCTATTCGCAAATATTGGTGTGAGAGCTATTTCAATCAAGGAAACACTGCATGTTGGTGAAGCGCATATTGAAGAAGAATCAGCCGAGTGGTTCTTGTGGGAGAACAACTCCATTTGGCTCACTAACTTCACACACCATCAGGCTTCCAAGCAGCTCTCAAGGAAACTCAGTTTTCACACTCTAGGCTTAATGCCCTTTGAGTGCCTAGGAATGAAATGAAGGTTGGTGAGCTTATCACACAAACCAATGCTCCACAGGCGGGTTTCACATGCCACCAACTCCACATTCACAGACAACTTCAGGGCCAAAGCCATTTTCAGATAGCTCTCAATGCAAAGGCTCTAGACGCAAAATATTGGTGTGAGAGCTAATTCAATCAAGGAAACACTGCATGTTGGTGAAGCACATATTGAAGAAGAATCAGGCGAGGCGAGTGGTTCTTGTGGGAGAACAACTCCATTTGGCTCACTAACTTCACACACCATCAGGCTTCCAAGCAGCTCTCAAGGAAACTCAGTTTTCACACTCTAGGCTTAATGCCCTTTGAGTGCCTAGGAATGAAATGAAGGTTGGTGAGCTTATCAAACAAACCAATGCTCCACATGCGGGTTTCACATGCCACCAACTCCACATTCACAGACAACTTCAGCGCCAAAGCCGTTTTCAGGTAGCCCTCAATGCAAAGGCTCCAGGCCCAAATATTGGTGTGAGAGCTAATTCAATCAAGGAAACACTGCATGTTGGTGAAGCGCATATTGAAGAAGAATCAGCCGAGTGGTTCTTGTGGGAGAACAACTCCATTTGGCTCACTAACTTCACACACCATCAGGCTTCCAAGCAGCTCTCAAGGAAACTCAGTTTTCACACTCTAGGCTTAATGCCCTTTGAGTGCATTATGTAGGAATGAACCTGGTAGAGCATCCCACACAAACCAATGCTCCACATGCGGGTTTCACATGCCACCAACTCCACATTCACAGACAACTTCAGCGCCAAAGCCGTTTTCAGATAGCCCTCAACACAAAGGCTCTAGGCGCAAATA
This sequence comes from Ochotona princeps, assembly GCF_030435755.1. Classification (NCBI taxonomy): domain Eukaryota; kingdom Metazoa; phylum Chordata; class Mammalia; order Lagomorpha; family Ochotonidae; genus Ochotona; species Ochotona princeps. The sequence goes on along the minus strand of NW_026700407.1, from coordinate 118,723 downwards.
TTGGTGTGAGAGCTAATTCAATCAAGGAAACACTGCATGTTGGTGAAGCGCATATTGAAGAAGAATCAGCCGAGTGGTTCTTGTGGGAGAACAACTCCATTTGGCTCACTATCTTCACACACCATCAGGCTTCCAAGCAGCTCTCAAGGAAACTCAGTTTTCACACTCTAGGCTTAATGCCCTTTGAGTGCCTAGGACTCAAATGAAGCTTGGTGAGCTTATCAAACAAACCAATGCTCCACAGGCGGGTTTCACATGCCACCAACTCCACATTCACAGACAACTTCAGCGCCAAAGCCGTTTTCAGGTAGCCCTCAATGCAAAGGCTCCAGGCCCAAATATTGGTGTGAGAGCTAATTCAATCAAGGAAACACTGCATGTTGGTGAAGCGCATATTGAAGAAGAATCAGCCGAGTGGTTCTTGTGGGAGAACAACTCCATTTGGCTCACTAACTTCACACACCATCAGGCTTCCAAGCAGCTCTCAAGGAAACTCAGTTTTCACACTCTAGGCTTAATGCCCTTTGAGTGCATTATGTAGGAATGAACCTGATAGAGCATCCCACACAAACCAATGCTCCACATGCGGGTTTCACATGCCACCAACTCCACATTCACAGACAACTTCAGCGCCAAAGCCGTTTTCAGATAGCCCTCAACACAAAGGCTCTAGGCGCAAATATTGGTGTGAGAGCTAATTCAATCAAGGAAACACTGCATGATGGTGAAGCGCATATTGAAGAAGAATCAGCCGAGTGGTTCTTGTGGGAGAACAACTCCATTTGGCTCACTATCTTCACACACCATCAGGCTTCCAAGCAGCTCTGAAGGAAACTCAGTTTTCACACTCTAGGCTTAATGCCCTTTGAGTGCCTAGGAATGAAATGAAGGTTGGTGAGCTTATCACACAAACCAATGCTCCACAGGCGGGTTTCACATGCCACCAACTCCACATTCACAGACAACTTCAGCGCCAAAGCCGTTTTCAGGTAGCCCTCAATGCAAAGGCTCCAGGCCCAAATATTGGTGTGAGAGCTAATTCAATCAAGGAAACACTGCATGTTGGTGAAGCGCATATTGAAGAAGAATCAGCCGAGTGGTTCTTGTGGGAGAACAACTCCATTTGGCTCACTAACTTCACACACCATCAGGCTTCCATGCAGCTCTCAAGGAAACTCAGTTTTCACACTCTAGGCTTAATGCCCTTTGAGTGCATTATGTAGGAATGAACCTGGTAGAGCATCCCACACAAACCAATGCTCCACAGGCGGGTTTCACATGCCACCAACTCCACATTCACAGACAACTTCAGCGCCAAAGCCATTTTCAGATAGCTCTCAATGCAAAGCCTCTAGGCGCAAATATTGGTGTGAGAGCTAATTCAATCAAGGAAACACTGCATGTTGGTGAAGCGCATATTGAAGAAGAATCAGCCGAGTGGTTCTTGTGGGAGAACAACTCCATTTGGCTCACTAACTTCACACACCATCAGGCTTCCAAGCAGCTCTCAAGGAAACTCAGTTTTCACACTCTAGGCTTAATGCCCTTTGAGTGCATTATGTAGGAATGAACCTGATAGAGCATCCCACACAAACCAATGCTCCACATGCGGGTTTCACATGCCACCAACTCCACATTCACAGACAACTTCAGCGCCAAAGCCGTTTTCAGGTAGCCCTCAATGCAAAGGCTCTAGGCCCAAATATTGGTGTGAGAGCTAATTCAATCAAGGAAACACTGCATGATGGTGAAACGCATGTTGAAGAAGAATCAGCCGAGTGGTTCTTGTGGGAGAACAACTCCATTTGGCTCACTATCTTCACACACCATCAGGCTTCCATGCAGCTCTCAAGGAAACTCAGTTTTCACACTCTAGGCTTAATGCCCTTTGAGTGCCTAGGACTCAAATGAATCTTGGTGAGCTTATCACACAAACCAATGCTCCACATGCGGGTTTCACATGCCACCTACTCCACATTCACAGACAACTTCAGCGCCAAAGCCGTTTTCAGATAGCCCTCAATGCAAAGGCTCCAGGCCCAAATATTGGTGTGAGAGCTAATTCAATCAAGGAAACACTGCATGTTGGTGAAGCGCATATTGAAGAAGAATCAGCCGAGTGGTTCTTGTGGGAGAACAACTCCATTTGGCTCACTAACTTCACACACCATCAGGCTTCCATGCAGCTCTCAAGGAAACTCAGTTTTCACACTCTAGGCTTAATGCCCTTTGAGTGCCTAGGACTCAAATGAATCTTGGTGAGCTTATCACACAAACCAATGCTCCACATGCGGGTTTCACATGCCACCAACTCCACATTCACAGACAACTTCAGCGCCAAAGCCGTTTTCAGGTAGCCCTCAATGCAAAGGCTCCAGGCCCAAATATTGGTGTGAGAGCTAATTCAATCAAGGAAACACTGCATGTTGGTGAAGCGCATATTGAAGAAGAATCAGCCGAGTGGTTCTTGTGGGAGAACAACTCCATTTGGCTCACTAACTTCACACACCATCAGGCTTCCATGCAGCTCTCAAGGAAACTCAGTTTTCACACTCTAGGCTTAATGCCCTTTGAGTGCATTATGTAGGAATGAACCTGGTAGAGCATCCCACACAAACCAATGCTCCACATGCGGGTTTCACATGCCACCAACTCCACATTCACAGACAACTTCAGCGCCAAAGCCGTTTTCAGGTAGCCCTCAATGCAAAGGCTCTAGGCCCAAATATTGGTGTGAGAGCTAATTCAATCAAGGAAACACTGCATGATGGTGAAGCGCATGTTGAAGAAGAATCAGCCGAGTGGTTCTTGTGGGAGAACAACTCCATTTGGCTCACTATCTTCACACACCATCAGGCTTCCATGCAGCTCTCAAGGAAACTCAGTTTTCACACTCTAGGCTTAATGCCCTTTGAGTGCCTAGGACTCAAATGAATCTTGGTGAGCTTATCACACAAACCAATGCTCCACATGCGGGTTTCACATGCCACCTACTCCACATTCACAGACAACTTCAGCGCCAAAGCCGTTTTCAGATAGCCCTCAATGCAAAGGCTCCAGGCCCAAATATTGGTGTGAGAGCTAATTCAATCAAGGAAACACTGCATGTTGGTGAAGCGCATATTGAAGAAGAATCAGCCGAGTGGTTCTTGTGGGAGAACAACTCCATTTGGCTCACTAACTTCACACACCATCAGGCTTCCATGCAGCTCTCAAGGAAACTCAGTTTTCACACTCTAGGCTTAATGCCCTTTGAGTGCCTAGGACTCAAATGAATCTTGGTGAGCTTATCACACAAACCAATGCTCCACATGCGGGTTTCACATGCCACCAACTCCACATTCACAGACAACTTCAGCGCCAAAGCCGTTTTCAGGTATCCCTCAATGCAAAGGCTCCAGGCCCAAATATTGGTGTGAGAGCTAATTCAATCAAGGAAACACTGCATGTTGGTGAAGCGCATATTGAAGAAGAATCAGCCGAGTGGTTCTTGTGGGAGAACAACTCCATTTGGCTCACTAACTTCACACACCATCAGGCTTCCATGCAGCTCTCAAGGAAACTCAGTTTTCACACTCTAGGCTTAATGCCCTTTGAGTGCATTATGTAGGAATGAACCTGGTAGAGCATCCCACACAAACCAATGCTCCACAGGCGGATTTCACATGCCACCAACTCCACATTCACAGACAACTTCAGGGCCAAAGCCATTTTCAGATAGCTCTCAATGCAAAGCCTCTAGGCGCAAATATTGGTGTGAGAGCTAATTCAATCAAGGAAACACTGCATGTTGGTGAAGCGCATATTGAAGAAGAATCAGCCGAGTGGTTCTTGTGGGAGAACAACTCCATTTGGCTCACTAACTTCACACACCATCAGGCTTCCAAGCAGCTCTCAAGGAAACTCAGTTTTCACACTCTAGGCTTAATGCCCTTTGAGTGCATTATGTAGGAATGAACCTGATAGAGCATCCCACACAAACCAATGCTCCACATGCGGGTTTCACATGCCACCAACTCCACATTCACAGACAACTTCAGCGCCAAAGCCGTTTTCAGATAGCCCTCAACACAAAGGCTCTAGGCGCAAATATTGGTGTGAGAGCTAATTCAATCAAGGAAACACTGCATGTTGGTGAAGCGCATATTGAAGAAGAATCAGCTGAGTGGTTCTTGTGGGAGAACAACTCCATTTGGCTCACTATCTTCACACACCATCAGGCTTCCAAGCAGCTCTCAAGGAAACTCAGTTTTCACACTCTAGGCTTAATGCCCTTTGAGTGCCTAGGACTCAAATAAAGCTTGGTGAGCTTATCAAACAAACCAATGCTCCACATGCGGGTTTCACATGCCACCAACTCCACATTCACAGACAACTTCAGCGCCAAAGCCGTTTTCAGGTAGCCCTCAATGCAAAGGCTCCAGGCCCAAATATTGGTGTGAGAGCTAATTCAATCAAGGAAACACTGCATGTTGGTGAAGCGCATATTGAAGAAGAATCAGCCGAGTGGTTCTTGTGGGAGAACAACTCCATTTGGCTCACTAACTTCACACACCATCAGGCTTCCAAGCAGCTCTCAAGGAAACTCAGTTTTCACACTCTAGGCTTAATGCCCTTTGAGTGCATTATGTAGGAATGAACCTGATAGAGCATCCCACACAAACCAATGCTCCACATGCGGGTTTCACATGCCACCAACTCCACATTCACAGACAACTTCAGCGCCAAAGCCGTTTTCAGGTAGCCCTCAATGCAAAGGCTCTAGGCCCAAATATTGGTGTGAGAGCTAATTCAATCAAGGAAACACTGCATGATGGTGAAGCGCATGTTGAAGAAGAATCAGCCGAGTGGTTCTTGTGGGAGAACAACTCCATTTGGCTCACTATCTTCACACACCATCAGGCTTCCATGCAGCTCTCAAGGAAACTCAGTTTTCACACTCTAGGCTTAATGCCCTTTGAGTGCCTAGGACTCAAATGAATCTTGGTGAGCTTATCACACAAACCAATGCTCCACAGGCGGGTTTCACATGCCACCAACTCCACATTCACAGACAACTTCAGCGCCAAAGCCGATTTCAGGTAGCTCTCAATGCAAAGGCTCCAGGCCCAAATATTGGTGTGAGAGCTAATTCAATCAAGGAAACACTGCATGTTGGTGAAGCGCATATTGAAGAAGAATCAGGCGAGTGGTTCTTGTGGGACAACAACTCCATTTGGCTAACTAACATCACACACCATCAGGCTTCCATGCAGCTCTCAAGGAAACTCAGTTTTCACACTCTAGGCTTAATGCCCTTTGAGTGCATTATGTAGGAATGAACCTGGTAGAGCATCCCACACAAACCAATGCTCCACATGCGGGTTTCACATGCCACCAACTCCACATTCACAGACAACTTCAGCGCCAAAGCCGTTTTCAGGTAGCCCTCAATGCAAAGGCTCCAGGCCCAAATATTGGTGTGAGAGCTAATTCAATCAAGGAAACACTGCATGTTGGTGAAGCGCATATTGAAGAAGAATCAGCCGAGTGGTTCTTGTGGGAGAACAACTCCATTTGGCTCACTAACTTCACACACCATCAGGCTTCCAAGCAGCTCTCAAGGAAACTCAGTTTTCACACTCTAGGCTTAATGCCCTTTGAGTGCATTATGTAGGAATGAACCTGATAGAGCATCCCACACAAACCAATGCTCCACATGCGGGTTTCACATGCCACCAACTCCACATTCACAGACAACTTCAGCGCCAAAGCCGTTTTCAGATAGCCCTCAACACAAAGGCTCTAGGCCCAAATATTGGTGTGAGAGCTAATTCAATCAAGGAAACACTGCATGATGGTGAAGCGCATATTGAAGAAGAATCAGCCGAGTGGTTCTTGTGGGAGAACAACTCCATTTGGCTCACTATCTTCACACACCATCAGGCTTCCAAGCAGCTCTCAAGGAAACTCAGTTTTCACACTCTAGGCTTAATGCCCTTTGAGTGCCTAGGACTCAAATGAAGCTTGGTGAGCTTATCAAACAAACCAATGCTCCACATGCGGGTTTCACATGCCACCAACTCCACATTCACAGACAACTTCAGCGCCAAAGCCGTTTTCAGGTAGCCCTCAATGCAAAGGCTCCAGGCCCAAATATTGGTGTGAGAGCTAATTCAATCAAGGAAACACTGCATGTTGGTGAAGCGCATATTGAAGAAGAATCAGCCGAGTGGTTCTTGTGGGAGAACAACTCCATTTGGCTCACTAACTTCACACACCATCAGGCTTCCAAGCAGCTCTCAAGGAAACTCAGTTTTCACACTCTAGGCTTAATGCCCTTTGAGTGCATTATGTAGGAATGAACCTGGTAGAGCATCCCACACAAACCAATGCTCCACATGCGGGTTTCACACGCCACCAACTCCACATTCACAGACAACTTCAGCGCCAAAGCCGTTTTCAGATAGCTCTCAATGCAAAGGCTCTAGGCGCAAATATTGGTGTGAGAGCTAATTCAATCAAGGAAACATTGCATGTTGGTGAAGCGCATATTGAAGAAGAATCAGCCGAGTGGTTCTTGTGGGAGAACAACTCCATTTGGCTCACTAACTTCACACACCATCAGGCTTCCAAGCAGCTCTCAAGGAAACTCAGTTTTCACACTCTAGGCTTAATGCCCTTTGAGTGCCTAGGACTCAAATGAAGCTTGGTGAGCTTATCAAACAAACCAATGCTCCACATGCGGGTTTCACATGCCACCAACTCCACATTCACAGACAACTTCAGCGCCAAAGCCGTTTTCAGGTAGCCCTCAATGCAAAGGCTCCAGGCCCAAATATTGGTGTGAGAGCTAATTCAATCAAGGAAACACTGCATGTTGGTGAAGCGCATATTGAAGAAGAATCAGCCGAGTGGTTCTTGTGGGAGAACAACTCCATTTGGCTCACTAACTTCACACACCATCAGGCTTCCAAGCAGCTCTCAAGGAAACTCAGTTTTCACACTCTAGGCTTAATGCCCTTTGAGTGCATTATGTAGGAATGAACCTGGTAGAGCATCCCACACAAACCAATGCTCCACATGCGGGTTTCACATGCCACCAACTCCACATTCACAGACAACTTCAGCGCCAAAGCCGTTTTCAGGTAGCCCTCAATGCAAAGGCTCTAGGCCCAAATATTGGTGTGAGAGCTAATTCAATCAAGGAAACACTGCATGATGGTGAAGCACATGTTGAAGAAGAATCAGCCGAGTGGTTCTTGTGGGAGAACAACTCCATTTGGCTCACTATCTTCACACACCATCAGGCTTCCATGCAGCTCTCAAGGAAACTCAGTTTTCACACTCTAGGCTTAATGCCCTTTGAGTGCCTAGGACTCAAATGAATCTTGGTGAGCTTATCACACAAACCAATGCTCCACATGCGGGTTTCACATGCCACCAACTCCACATTCACAGACAACTTCAGCGCCAAAGCCGTTTTCAGGTAGCCCTCAATGCAAAGGCTCCAGGACCAAATATTGGTGTGAGAGCTAATTCAATCAAGGAAACACTGCATGTTGGTGAAGCGCATATTGAAGAAGAATCAGCCGAGTGGTTCTTGTGGGAGAACAACTCCATTTGGCTCACTAACTTCACACACCATCAGGCTTCCATGCAGCTCTCAAGGAAACTCAGTTTTCACACTCTAGGCTTAATGCCCTTTGAGTGCATTATGTAGGAATGAACCTGGTAGAGCATCCCACACAAACCAATGCTCCACATGCGGGTTTCACATGCCACCAACTCCACATTCACAGACAACTTCAGCGCCAAAGCCATTTTCAGATAGCTCTCAATGCAAAGCCTCTAGGCGCAAATATTGGTGTGAGAGCTAATTCAATCAAGGAAACACTGCATGTTGGTGAAGCGCATATTGAAGAAGAATCAGCCGAGTGGTTCTTGTGGGAGAACAACTCCATTTGGCTCACTAACGTCACACACCATCAGGCTTCCAAGCAGCTCTCAAGGAAACTCAGTTTTCACACTCTAGGCTTAATGCCCTTTGAGTGCCTAGGACTGAAATGAAGCTTGGTGAGCTTATCACACAAACCAATGCTCCACAGGCGGATTTCACATGCCACCAACTCCACATTCACAGACAACTTCAGCGCCAAAGCCGATTTCAGGTAGCTCTCAATGCAAAGGCTCCAGGCCCAAATATTGGTGTGAGAGCTAATTCAATCAAGGAAACACTGCATGTTGGTGAAGCGCATATTGAAGAAGAATCAGGCGAGTGGTTCTTGTGGGACAACAACTCCATTTGGCTAACTAACATCACACACCATCAGGCTTCCATGCAGCTCTCAAGGAAACTCAGTTTTCACACTCTAGGCTTAATGCCCTTTGAGTGCATTATGTAGGAATGAACCTGGTAGAGCATCCCACACAAACCAATGCTCCACATGCGGGTTTCACATGCCACCAACTCCACATTCACAGACAACTTCAGCGCCAAAGCCGTTTTCAGGTAGCCCTCAATGCAAAGGCTCCAGGCCCAAATATTGGTGTGAGAGCTAATTCAATCAAGGAAACACTGCATGTTGGTGAAGCGCATATTGAAGAAGAATCAGGCGAGTGGTTCTTGTGGGACAACAACTCCATTTGGCTAACTAACATCACACACCATCAGGCTTCCATGCAGCTCTCAAGGAAACTCAGTTTTCACACTCTAGGCTTAATGCCCTTTGAGTGCATTATGTAGGAATGAACCTGGTAGAGCATCCCACACAAACCAATGCTCCACATGCGGGTTTCACATGCCACCAACTCCACATTCACAGACAACTTCAGCGCCAAAGCCGTTTTCAGGTAGCCCTCAATGCAAAGGCTCCAGGCCCAAATATTGGTGTGAGAGCTAATTCAATCAAGGAAACACTGCATGTTGGTGAAGCGCATATTGAAGAAGAATCAGCCGAGTGGTTCTTGTGGGAGAACAACTCCATTTGGCTCACTAACTTCACACACCATCAGGCTTCCAAGCAGCTCTCAAGGAAACTCAGTTTTCACACTCTAGGCTTAATGCCCTTTGAGTGCATTATGTAGGAATGAACCTGGTAGAGCATCCCACACAAACCAATGCTCCACATGCGGGTTTCACATGCCACCAACTCCACATTCACAGACAACTTCAGCGCCAAAGCCATTTTCAGATAGCTCTCAATGCAAAGCCTCTAGGCAAAAATATTGGTGTGAGAGCTAATTCAATCAAGGAAACACTGCATGTTGGTGAAGCGCATATTTAAGAAGAATCAGCCGAGTGGTTCTTGTGGGAGAACAACTCCATTTGGCTCACTAACTTCACACACCATCAGGCTTCCAAGCAGCTCTCAAGGAAACTCAGTTTTCACACTCTAGGCTTAATGCCCTTTGAGTGCCTAGGAATGAAATGAAGGTTGGTGAGCTTATCACACAAACCAATGCTCCACAGGCGGGTTTCACATGCCACCAACTCCACATTCACAGACAACTTCAGCGCCAAAGCCGTTTTCAGGTAGCTCTCAATGCAAAGGCTCCAGGCCCAAATATTGGTGTGAGAGCTAATTCAATCAAGGAAACACTGCATGTTGGTGAAGCGCATATTGAAGAAGAATCAGGCGAGTGGTTCTTGTGGGACAACAACTCCATTTGGCTAACTAACATCACACACCATCAGGCTTCCAAGCAGCTCTCAAGGAAACTCAGTTTTCACACTCTAGGCTTAATGCCCTTTGAGTGCCTAGGACTCAAATGAAGCTTGGTGAGCTTATCAAACAAACCAATGCTCCACATGCGGGTTTCACATGCCACCAACTCCACATTCACAGACAACTTCAGCGCCAAAGCCGTTTTCAGGTAGCCCTCAATGCAAAGGCTCCAGGCCCAAATATTGGTGTGAGAGCTAATTCAATCAAGGAAACACTGCATGTTGGTGAAGCGCATATTGAAGAAGAATCAGCCGAGTGGTTCTTGTGGGAGAACAACTCCATTTGGCTCACTAACTTCACACACCATCAGGCTTCCAAGCAGCTCTCAAGGAAACTCAGTTTTCACACTCTAGGCTTAATGCCCTTTGAGTGCATTATGTAGGAATGAACCTGGTAGAGCATCCCACACAAACCAATGCTCCACATGCGGGTTTCACATGCCACCAACTCCACATTCACAGACAACTTCAGCGCCAAAGCCATTTTCAGATAGCTCTCAATGCAAAGGCTCCAGGCCCAAATATTGGTGTGAGAGCTAATTCAATCAAGGAAACACTGCATGTTGGTGAAGCGCATATTGAAGAAGAATCAGCCGAGTGGTTCTTGTGGGAGAACAACTCCATTTGGCTCACTAACTTCACACACCATCAGGCTTCCAAGCAGCTCTCAAGGAAACTCAGTTTTCACACTCTAGGCTTAATGCCCTTTGAGTGCATTATGTAGGAATGAACCTGATAGAGCATCCCACACAAACCAATGCTCCACATGCGGGTTTCACATGCCACCAACTCCACATTCACAGACAACTTCAGCGCCAAAGCCGTTTTCAGATAGCCCTCAACACAAAGGCTCTAGGCCCAAATATTGGTGTGAGAGCTAATTCAATCAAGGAAACACTGCATGATGGTGAAGCGCATATTGAAGAAGAATCAGCCGAGTGGTTCTTGTGGGAGAACAACTCCATTTGGCTCACTATCTTCACACACCATCAGGCTTCCAAGCAGCTCTCAAGGAAACTCAGTTTTCACACTCTAGGCTTAATGCCCTTTGAGTGCCTAGGACTCAAATGAAGCTTGGTGAGCTTATCAAACAAACCAATGCTCCACATGCGGGTTTCACATGCCACCAACTCCACATTCACAGACAACTTCAGCGCCAAAGCCGTTTTCAGGTAGCCCTCAATGCAAAGGCTCCAGGCCCAAATATTGGTGTGAGAGCTAATTCAATCAAGGAAACACTGCATGTTGGTGAAGCGCATATTGAAGAAGAATCAGCCGAGTGGTTCTTGTGGGAGAACAACTCCATTTGGCTCACTAACTTCACACACCATCAGGCTTCCAAGCAGCTCTCAAGGAAACTCAGTTTTCACACTCTAGGCTTAATGCCCTTTGAGTGCATTATGTAGGAATGAACCTGGTAGAGCATCCCACACAAACCAATGCTCCACATGCGGGTTTCACATGCCACCAACTCCACATTCACAGACAACTTCAGCGCCAAAGCCATTTTCAGATAGCTCTCAATGCAAAGCCTCTAGGCGCAAATATTGGTGTGAGAGCTAATTCAATCAAGGAAACACTGCATGTTGGTGAAGTGCATATTGAAGAAGAATCAGCCGAGTGGTTCTTGTGGGAGAACAACTCCATTTGGCTCACTAACTTCACACACCATCAGGCTTCCAAGCAGCTCTCAAGGAAACTCAGTTTTCACACTCTAGGCTTAACGCCCTTTGAGTGCCTAGGAATGAAATGAAGGTTGGTGAGCTTATCACACAAACCAATGCTCCACAGGCGGGTTTCACATGCCACCAACTCCACATTCACAGACAACTTCAGCGCCAAAGCCGTTTTCAGGTAGCTCTCAATGCAAAGGCTCCAGGCCCAAATATTGGTGTGAGAGCTAATTCAATCAAGGAAACACTGCATGTTGGTGAAGCGCATATTGAAGAAGAATCAGGCGAGTGGTTCTTGTGGGACAACAACTCCATTTGGCTAACTAACATCACACACCATCAGGCTTCCATGCAGCTCTCAAGGAAACTCAGTTTTCACACTCTAGGCTTAATGCCCTTTGAGTGCATTATGTAGGAATGAACCTGGTAGAGCATCCCACACAAACGAATGCTCCACATGCGGGTTTCACATGCCACCAACTCCACATTCACAGACAACTTCAGCGCCAAAGCCATTTTCAGATAGCCCTCATGCAAAGGCTCTCGGCGAAAATATTGGTGTGAGAGCTAATTCAATCAAGGAAACACTGCATGTTGGTGAAGCGCATATTGAAGAAGGATCAGCCGAGTGGTTCTTGTGGGAGAACAACTCCATTTGGCTCACTATCTTCACACACCATCAGGCTTCCAAGCAGCTCTCAAGGAAACTCAGTTTTCACACTCTAGGCTTAATGCCCTTTGAGTGCCTAGGACTCAAATGAATCTTGGTGAGCTTATCAAACAAACCAATGCTCCACATGCGGGTTTCACATGCCACCAACTCCACATTCACAGACAACTTCAGCGCCAAAGCCGTTTTCAGGTAGCCCTCAATGCAAAGGCTCCAGGCCCAAATATTGGTGTGAGAGCTAATTCAATCAAGGAAACACTGCATGTTGGTGAAGCGCATATTGAAGAAGAATCAGCCGAGTGGTTCTTGTGGGAGAACAACTCCATTTGGCTCACTAACTTCACACACCATCAGGCTTCCATGCAGCTCTCAAGGAAACTCAGTTTTCACACTCTAGGCTTAATGCCCTTTGAGTGCATTATGTAGGAATGAACCTGGTACAGCATCCCACACAAACCAATGCTCCACAGGCGGGTTTCACATGCCACCAACTCCACATTCACAGACAACTTCAGCGCCAAAGCCATTTTCAGATAGCTCTCAATGCAAAGCCTCTAGGCGCAAATATTGGTGTGAGAGCTAATTCAATCAAGGAAACACTGCATGTTGGTGAAGCGCATATTGAAGAAGAATCAGCCGAGTGGTTCTTGTGGGAGAACAACTCCATTTGGCTCACTAACTTCACACACCATCAGGCTTCCAAGCAGCTCTCAAGGAAACTCAGTTTTCACACTCTAGGCTTAATGCCCTTTGAGTGCCTAGGAATGAAATGAAGGTTGGTGAGCTTATCACACAAACCAATGCTCCACAGGCGGGTTTCACATGCCACCAACTCCACATTCACAGACAACTTCAGCGCCAAAGCCGTTTTCAGGTAGCTCTCAATGCAAAGGCTCTATTCGCAAATATTGGTGTGAGAGCTATTTCAATCAAGGAAACACTGCATGTTGGTGAAGCGCATATTGAAGAAGAATCAGCCGAGTGGTTCTTGTGGGAGAACAACTCCATTTGGCTCACTAACTTCACACACCATCAGGCTTCCAAGCAGCTCTCAAAGAAACTCAGTTTTCACACTCTAGGCTTAATGCCCTTTGAGTGCATTATGTAGGAATGAACCTGGTAGAGCATCCCACACAAACCAATGCTCCACAGGCGGGTTTCACATGCCACCAACTCCACATTCACAGACAACTTCAGCGCCAAAGCCATTTTCAGATAGCTCTCAATGCAAAGGCTCTAGGCGCAAAATATTGGTGTGAGAGCTAATTCAATCAAGGAAACACTGCATGTTGGTGAAGCACATATTGAAGAAGAATCAGGCGAGGCGAGTGGTTCTTGTGGGAGAACAACTCCATTTGGCTCACTAACTTCACACACCATCAGGCTTCCAAGCAGCTCTCAAGGAAACTCAGTTTTCACACTCTAGGCTTAATGCCCTTTGAGTGCCTAGGAATGAAATGAAGGTTGGTGAGCTTATCAAACAAACCAATGCTCCACATGCGGGTTTCACATGCCACCAACTCCACATTCACAGACAACTTCAGCGCCAAAGCCGTTTTCAGGTAGCCCTCAATGCAAAGGCTCCAGGCCCAAATATTGGTGTGAGAGCTAATTCAATCAAGGAAACACTGCATGTTGGTGAAGCGCATATTGAAGAAGAATCAGCCGAGTGGTTCTTGTGGGAGAACAACTCCATTTGGCTCACTAACTTCACACACCATCAGGCTTCCATGCAGCTCTCAAGGAAACTCAGTTTTCACACTCTAGGCTTAATGCCCTTTGAGTGCATTATGTAGGAATGAACCTGGTAGAGCATCCCACACAAACCAATGCTCCACATGCGGGTTTCACATGCCACCAACTCCACATTCACAGACAACTTCAGCGCCAAAGCCATTTTCAGATAGCCCTCAATGCAAAGGCTCCAGGCCCAAATATTGGTGTGAGAGCTAATTCAATCAAGGAAACACTGCATGTTGGTGAAGCGCATATTGAAGAAGAATCAGCCGAGTGGTTCTTGTGGGAGAACAACTCCATTTGGCTCACTAACTTCACACACCATCAGGCTTCCAAGCAGCTCCCAAGGAAACTCGGTTTTCACACTCTAGGCTTAATGCCCTTTGAGTGCCTAGGAATGAAATGAAGGTTGGTGAGCTTATCACACGAACCAATGCTCCACATGCGGGTTTCACATGCCACCAACTCCACATTCACAGACAACTTCAGCGCCAAAGCCGTTTTCAGGTAGCTCTCAATGCAAAGGCTCCAGGCCCAAATATTGGTGTGAGAGTTAATTCAATCAAGTAAACACTGCATGTTGGTGAAGCGCATATTGAAGAAGAATCAGGCGAGTGGTTCTTGTGAGACAACAACTAAATTTGGCTAACTAACATCACACACCATCAGGCTTCCATGCAGCTCTCAAGGAAACTCAGTTTTCACACTCTAGGCTTAATGCCCTTTGAGTGCATTATGTAGGAATGAACCTGATAGAGCATCCCACACGAACCAATGCTCCACAGGCGGGTTTCACATGCTACCAACTCCACATTCACAGACAACTTCAGCGCCAAAGCCATTTTCAGATAGCCCTCAATGCAAAGGCTCTAGGCGCAAATATTGGTGTGAGAGCTAATTCAATCAAGGAAACACTGCATGTTGGTGAAGCGCATATTGAAGAAGAATCAGCCGAGTGGTTCTTGTGGGAGAACACCTCCATTTGGCTCACTAACTTCACACACCATCAGGCTTCCAAGCAGCTCTCAAGGAAACTCAGTTTTCACACTCTAGGCTTAATGCCCTTTGAGTGCCTAGGACTCAAATGAAGCTTGGTGAGCTTATCAAACAAACCAATGCTCCACAGGCGGGTTTCACATGCCACCAACTCCACATTCACAGACAACATCAGCGCCAAAGCCATTTTCAGATAGCTCTCAATACAAACCCTCTAGGCCCAAATATTGGTGTGAGAGCTAATTCAATCAAGGAAACACTGCATGTTGGTGAAGTGCATATTGAAGAAGAATCAGCCGAGTGGTTCTTGTGGGAGAACACCTCCATTTGGCTCACTAACTTCACACACCATCAGGCTTCCAAGCAGCTCTCAAGGAAACTCAGTTTTCACACTCTAGGCTTAATGCCCTTTGAGTGCCTAGGACTGAAATGAAGCTTGGTGAGCTTATCACACAAAAAATTGCTCCACAGGCGGGTTTCACATGCCACCAACTCCACATTCACAGACAACTTCAGCGCCAAAGCCATTTTCAGAGAGCTCTCAATGCAAAGGCTCTATTCGCAAATATTGGTGTGAGAGCTAATTCAATCAAGGAAACACTGCATGTTGGTGAAGCGCATATTGAAGAAGAATCAGCAGAGTGGTTCTTGTGGGAGAACAACTCCATTTGGCTCACTAACTTCACACACCATCAGGCTTCCAAGCAGCTCTCAAGGAAACTCAGTTTTCACACTCTAGGCTTAATGCCCTTTGAGTGCCTAGGACTGAAATGAAGCTTGGTGAGCTTATCACACAAACCAATGCTCCACAGGCGGGTTTCACATGCCACCAACTCCACATTCACAGACAACTTCAGCGCCAAAGCCATTTTCAGAGAGCTCTCAATGCAAAGGCTCTATTCGCAAATATTGGTGTGAGAGCTAATTCAATCAAGGAAACACTGCATGTTGGTGAAGCACATATTGAAGAAGAATCAGGCGAGGCGAGTGGTTCTTGTGGGAGAACAACTCCATTTGGCTCACTAACTTCACACACCATCAGGCTTCCAAGCAGCTCTCAAGAAAACTCAGTTTTCACACTCTAGGCTTAATGCCCTTTGAGTGCCAAGGAATGAAATGCACCTGGTAGAGCATCCCACACAAACCAATGCTCCACAGGCGGGTTTCACATGCCACCAACTCCACATTCACAGACAACTTCAGCGCCAAAGCCATTTTCAGATAGCCCTCAATGCAAAGCCTCTAGGCCCAAATATTGGTGTGAGAGCTAATTCAATCAAGGAAACACTGCATGTTGATGAAGCGCATATTGAAGAAGAATCAGGCGAGTGGTTCTTGTGGGAGAACACCTCCATTTGGCTCACTAACTTCACACACCATCAGGCTTCCAAGCAGCTCTCAAGGAAACTCAGTTTTCACACTCTAGGCTTAATGCCCTTTGAGTGCATTATGTAGGAATGAACCTGGTAGAGCATCCCACACAAACCAATGCTCCACATGCGGGTTTCACATGCCACCAACTCCACATTCACAGACAACTTCAGCGCCAAAGCCATTTTCAGATAGCCCTCAATGCAAAGGCTCTAGGCCCAAATATTGGTGTGAGAGCTAATTCAATCAAGGAAACACTGCATGTTGATGAAGCGCATATTGAAGAAGAATCAGCCGAGTGGTTCTTGTGGGAGAATAACTATACTTGGCTGACTAACTTCACACACCATCAGGCTTCCATGCAGCTCTCAAGGAAACTCAGTTTTTACACTCTAGGCTTAATGCCCTTTGAGTGCCTACGACTGAAATGAAGCTTGGTGAGCTTCCCGCACAAACCAATGCTCCACATGCGGGTTTCACATGCCACCAACTCCACATTCACAGACAACTTCAGCGCCAAAGCCATTTTCAGATAGCCCTCAATGCAAAGGCTCTAGGCGAAAATATTGATGTGAGAGCTAATTCAATCAAGGAAACACTGCATGTTGGTGATGTGCATATTGAAGAAGAATCAGCAGCGTGGTTCTTGTGGGAGAACAACTCCATTTGGCTGACTAAATTCACACACCATCAGGCTTCCAAGCAGCTCTCAAGGAAACTCAGTTTTCACACTCTAGGCTTAATGCCCTTTGAGTGCATTATGTAGGAATGAACCTGGTAGAGAATCCCACACGAACCAATGCTCCACATGCGGGTTTCACATGCCACCAACTCCACATTCACAGACAACTTCAGCGCCACAGCCATTTTCAGATAGCCCTCAATGCAAAGGCTCTAGGCAAAAAATATTGGTGTGAGAGCTAATTCAATCAAGGAAACACTGCATGTTGGTGAAGCGCATATTGAAGAAGAATCAGCCGAGTGGTTCTTGTGGGAGAACAACTCCATTTGGCTCACTAACTTCACACACCATCAGGCTTCCAAGCAGCTCTCAAGGAAACTCAGTTTTCACACTCTAGGCTTAATGCCCTTTGAGTGCATTATCTAGGAAAGAACCTGGTAGAGCATCCCACACAAACCAATGCTCCACTGGCGGGTTTCACATGCCACCAACTCCACATTCACAGACAACTTCAGCGCCACAGTCGTTTTCAAATAGCACTCAATGCAAAGGCTCCAGGGCCAAATATTGGTGTGAGAGCTAATTCAATCAAGGAAACACTGCATATTGGTGATGCGCATATTGAAGAAGAATCAGCAGCGTGGTTCTTGTGGGAGAACAACTCCATTTGGCTCACTAACTTCACACACCATCAGGCTTCCAAGCAGCTCTCAAGGAAACTCAGTTTTCACACTCTAGGCTTAATGCCCTTTGAGTGCCTAAGACTGAAATGAAGCTTGCTGAGCTTCCCGCACAAACTAATGCTCCACAGGCGGGTTTCACATGCCACCAACTCCAAATTCACAGACAACTTCAGCGCCACAACCGTTTTCAGATAGCACTCAATGCAAAGGCTCTAGGTGCAAATATTGGTGTGAGAGCTAATTCAATCAAGGAAACACTGCATGTTGGTGAAGCGCATATTGAAGAAGAATCAGCTGAGTGGTTCTTGTGGGAGAACAACTCCATTTGGCTCACTAACTTCACACACCATCAGGCTTCCAAGCAGCTCTCAAGGAAACTCAGTTTTCACACTCTAGGCTTAATGCCCTTTGAGTGCATTATCTAGGAAAGAACCTGGTAGAGCATCCCACACAAACCAATGCTCCACATGCGGGTTTCACATGCCACCAACTCCACATTCACAGACAACTTCAGCGCCAAAGCCATTTTCAGATAGCCCTCAATGCAAAGGCTCTAGGTGCAAATATTGGTGTGAGAGCTAATTCAATCAAGGAAACACTGCATGTTGGTGAAGCGCATATTGAAGAAGAATCAGCCGAGTGGTTCTTGTGGGAGAATAAGTATACTTGGCTGACTAACTTCACACACCATCAGGCTTCCAAGCAGCTCTCAAGGAAACTCAGTTTTCACACTCTAGGCTTAATGCCCTTTGAGTGCCTACGACTGAAATGAAGCTTGGTGAGCTTCCCGCACAAACCAATGCTCCACATGCGGGTTTCACATGCCACCAACTCCACATTCACAGACAACTTCAGCGCCAAAGCCATTTTCAGATAGCCCCCAATGCAAAGGCTCTAGGCGAAAATATTGATGTGAGAGCTAATTCAATCAAGGAAACACTGCATGTTGGTGAAGCGCATATTGAAGAAGAATCAGCCGAGTGGTTCTTGTGGGAGAACAACTCCATTTGGCTGACTAGCTTCACACACCATCAGGCTTCCAAGCAGCTCTCAAGGAAACTCAGTTTTCACACTCTAGGCTTAATGCCCTTTGAGTGCATTATGTAGGAATGAACCTGGTACAGCATCCCACACAAACTAATGCTCCACATGCGGGTTTCACATGCCACCAACTCCACATTCACAGACAACTTCAGCGCCAAAGCCATTTTCAGATAGCCCTCAATGCAAAGGCTCTAGACGAAAATATTGGTGTGAGAGATAATTCAATCAAGGAAACACTGCATGTTGGTGAAGCGCATATTGAAGAAGAATCAGCCGATTGGTTCTTGTGGGAGAACAACTCCATTTGGCTCACTAACTTCACACACCATCAGGCTTCCATGCAGCTCTCAAGGAAACTCAATTTTCACACTCTAGGCTTAATGCCCTTTGAGTGCATTTTCTAGGAAAGAACCTGGTAGAGCATCCCACACAAACCAATGCTCCACATGCGGGTTTCACATGCCACCAACTCCACATTCACAGACAACTTCAGCACCAAGCCATTTTCAGAGAGCCCTCAATGCAAAGGCTCTAGGCGAAATATTGGTGTGAGAGCTAATTCAATCAAGGAAACACTGCATGTTGGTGAAACGCATATTGAAGAAGAATCAGCCGAGTGGTTCTTGTGGGAGAACAACTCCATTTGGCTCACTAACTTCACACACCATTTGGTTTCCATGTAGCTCTCAAGGAAACTCAGTTTTCACACTCTAGGCTTAATGCCCTTTGAGTGCCTAGGAATGAAATGCACCTGGTAGAGCATCCCACACAAACCAATGCTCCACATGCGGGTTTCACATGCGACCAACTCCACATTCACAGACAATTTCAGCGCCAAAGCCATTTACAGATAGCACTCAATGCAAAGGCTCCAGGGCCAAATATTGTTGTGAGAGCTAATTCAATCAAGGAAACACTGCATGTTGGTGATGCGCATATTGAAGAAGAATCAGCAGCGTGGTTCTTGTGGGAGAACAACTCCATTTGGCTCACTAACTTCACACACCATCAGGCTTCCAAGCGGCTCTCAAGGAAACTCAGTTTTCACACTCTAGGCTTAATGCCCTTTGAGTGCCTACGACTGAAATGAAGCTTGGTGAGCTTCCCGCACCAACCAATGCTCCACAGGCGGGTTTCACATGCCACCAACTCCACATTCACAGACAACTTCAGCGCCAAAGCCATTTTCAGATAGCCCTCAATGCAAAGGCTCTAGGCGCAAATATTGGTGTGAGAGCTAATTCAATCAAGGAAACACTGCATGTTGGTGAAGCGCATATTGAAGAAGAATCAGCCGAGTGGTTCTTGTGGGAGAACAACTCCATTTGGCTCACTAACTTCACACACCATCAGGCTTCCAAGCAGCTCTCAAGGAAACTCAGTTTTCACACTCTAGGCTTAATGCCCTTTGAGTGCATTATCTAGGAAAGAACCTGGTAGAGCATCCCACACGAACCAATGCTCCACATGCGGGTTTCACATGCCACCAACTCCACATTCACAGACAACTTCAGCGCCAAAACCGTTTTCAGATAGCCCTCAATGCAAAGGCTCTAGGCCCAAATATTGGTGTGAGAGCTAATTCAATCAAGGAAACACTGCATGTTGGTGAAGCGCATATTGAAGAAGAATCAGCCGAGTGGTTCTTGTGGGAGAACACCTCCATTTGGCTCACTAACTTCACACACCATCAGGCTTCCAAGCAGCTCTCAAGGAAACTCAGTTTTCACACTCTAGGCTTAATGCCCTTTGAGTGCCTACGACTGAAATGAAGCTTGGTGAGCTTCCCGCACAAACCAATGCTCCACATGCGGGTTTCACATGCCACCAACTCCACATTCACAGACAACTTCAGCGCCAAAGCCATTTTCAGATAGCCCTCAATGCAAAGGCTCTAGGCGAAAATATTGATGTGAGAGCTAATTCAATCAAGGAAACACTGCATGTTGGTGAAGCGCATATTGAAGAAGAATCAGCCGAGTGGTTCTTGTGGGAGAACAACTCCATTTGGCTGACTAACTTCACACACCATCAGGCTTCCAAGCAGCTCTCAAGGAAACTCAGTTTTCACACTCTAGGCTTAATGCCCTTTGAGTGCATTATGTAGGAATGAACCTGGTAGAGAATCCCACACGAACCAATGCTCCACATGCGGGTTTCACATGCCACCAACTCCACATTCACAGACAACTTCAGCGCCACAGCCATTTTCAGATAGCCCTCAATGCAAAGGCTCTAGGCAAAAAATATTGGTGTGAGAGCTAATTCAATCAAGGAAACACTGCATGTTGGTGAAGCGCATATTGAAGAAGAATCAGCCGAGTGGTTCTTGTGGGAGAACAACTCCATTTGGCTCACTAACTTCACACACCATCAGGCTTCCAAGCAGCTCTCAAGGAAACTCAGTTTTCACACTCTAGGCTTAATGCCCTTTGAGTGCCTAGGACTGAAATGAAACTTGGTGAGCTTCCCGCACAAACTAATGCTCCACATGCGGGTTTCACATGCCACCAACTCCACATTCACAGACAACTTCAGCGCCACAGTCGTTTTCAAATAGCACTCAATGCAAAGGCTCCAGGGCCAAATATTGGTGTGAGAGCTAATTCAATCAAGGAAACACTGCATATTGGTGATGCGCATATTGAAGAAGAATCAGCAGCGTGGTTCTTGTGGGAGAACAACTCCATTTGGCTCACTAACTTCACACACCATCAGGCTTCCAAGCAGCTCTCAAGGAAACTCAGTTTTCACACTCTAAGCTTAATGCCCTTTGAGTGCCTAAGACTGAAATGAAGCTTGGTGAGCTTCCCGCACAAACTAATGCTCCACAGGCGGGTTTCACATGCCACCAACTCCACATTCACAGACAACTTCAGCGCCACAACCGTTTTCAGATAGCACTCAATGCAAAGGCTCTAGGTGCAAATATTGGTGTGAGAGCTAATTCAATCAAGGAAACACTGCATGTTGGTGAAGCGCATATTGAAGAAGAATCAGCTGAGTGGTTCTTGTGGGAGAACAACTCCATTTGGCTCACTAACTTCACACACCATCAGGCTTCCAAGCAGCTCTCAAGGAAACTCAGTTTTCACACTCTAGGCTTAATGCCCTTTGAGTGCATTATCTAGGAAAGAACCTGGTAGAGCATCCCACACAAACCAATGCTCCACATGCGGGTTTCACATGCCACCAACTCCACATTCACAGACAACTTCAGCGCCAAAGCCATTTTCAGATCGCCCTCAATGCAAAGGCTCTAGGTGCAAATATTGGTGTGAGAGCTAATTCAATCAAGGAAACACTGCATGTTGGTGAAGCGCATATTGAAGAAGAATCAGCCGAGTGGTTCTTGTGGGAGAATAAGTATACTTGGCTGACTAACTTCACACACCATCAGGCTTCCAAGCAGCTCTCAAGGAAACTCAGTTTTCACACTCTAGGCTTAATGCCCTTTGAGTGCCTACGACTGAAATGAAGCTTGGTGAGCTTCCCGCACAAACCAATGCTCCACATGCGGGTTTCACATGCCACCAACTCCACATTCACAGACAACTTCAGCGCCAAAGCCATTTTCAGATAGCCCCCAATGCAAAGGCTCTAGGCGAAAATATTGATGTGAGAGCTAATTCAATCAAGGAAACACTGCATGTTGGTGAAGCGCATATTGAAGAAGAATCAGCCGAGTGGTTCTTGTGGGAGAACAACTCCATTTGGCTGACTAACTTCACACAGCATCCGGCTTCCAAGCAGCTCTCAAGGAAACTCAGTTTTCACACTCTAGGCTTAATGCCCTTTGAGTGCATTATGTAGGAATGAACCTGGTACAGCATCCCACACAAACTAATGCTCCACATGCGGGTTTCACATGCCACCAACTCCACATTCACAGACAACTTCAGCGCCAAAGCCATTTTCAGATAGCCCTCAATGCAAAGGCTCTAGGCGAAAATATTGGTGTGAGAGATAATTCAATCAAGGAAACACTGCATGTTGGTGAAGCGCATATTGAAGAAGAATCAGCCGATTGGTTCTTGTGGGAGAACAACTCCATTTGGCTCACTAACTTCACACACCATCAGGCTTCCATGCAGCTCTCAAGGAAACTCAATTTTCACACTCTAGGCTTAATGCCCTTTGAGTGCATTTTCTAGGAAAGAACCTGGTAGAGCATCCCACACAAACCAAAGCTCCACATGCGGGTTTCACATGCCACCAACTCCACATTCACAGACAACTTCAGCGCCAAAGCCATTTTCAGATAGCCCTCAATGCAAAGGCTCTAGGGCGAAATATTGGTGTGAGAGCTAATTCAATCAAGGAAACACTGCATGTTGGTGAAACGCATATTGAAGAAGAATCAGCCGAGTGGTTCTTGTGGGAGAACAACTCCATTTGGCTCACTAACTTCACACACCATTTGGTTTCCATGCAGCTCTCAAGGAAACTCAGTTTTCACACTCTAGGCTTAATGCCCTTTGAGTGCCTAGGAATGAAATGCACCTGGTAGAGCATCCCACACAAACCAATGCTCCACATGCGGGTTTCACATGCCACCAACTCCACATTCACAGACAACTTCAGCGCCAAAGCCATTTACAGATAGCACTCAATGCAAAGGCTCCAGGGCCAAATATTGTTGTGAGAGCTAATTCAATCAAGGAAACACTGCATGTTGGTGATGTGCATATTGAAGAAGAATCAGCAGCGTGGTTCTTGTGGGAGAACAACTCCATTTGGCTGACTAACTTCACACACCATCAGGCTTCCAAGCAGCTCTCAAGGAAACTCAGTTTTCACACTCTAGGCTTAATGTCCTTTGAGTGCCTACGACTGAAATGAACTTGGTGAGCTTCCCGCACCAACCAATGCTCCACAGGCGGGTTTCACATGCCACCAACTCCACATTCACAGACAACTTCAGCGCCAAAGCCATTTTCAGATAGCCCTCAATGCAAAGGCTCTAGGCGCAAATATTGGTGTGAGAGCTAATTCAATCAAGGAAACACTGCATGTTGGTGAAGCGCATATTGAAGAAGAATCAGCCGAGTGGTTCTTGTGGGAGAACAACTCCATTTGGCTCACTAACTTCACACACCATCAGGCTTCCAAGCAGCTCTCAAGGAAACTCAGTTTTCACACTCTAGGCTTAATGCCCTTTGAGTGCATTATCTAGGAAAGAACCTGGTAGAGCATCCCACACGAACCAATGCTCCACATGCGGCTTTCACATGCCACCAACTCCACATTCACAGACAACTTCAGCGCCAAAACCGTTTTCAGATAGCCCTCAATGCAAAGGCTCTAGGTGCAAATATTGGTGTGAGAGCTAATTCAATCAAGGAAACACTGCATGTTGGTGAAGCGCATATTGAAGAAGAATCAGCCGAGTGGTTCTTGTGGGAGAACACCTCCATTTGGCTCACTAACTTCACACACCATCAGGCTTCCAAGCAGCTCTCAAGGAAACTCAGTTTTCACACTCTAGGCTTAATGCCCTTTGAGTGCCTACGACTGAAATGAAGCTTGGTGAGCTTCCCGCACAAACCAATGCTCCACATGCGGGTTTCACATGCCACCAACTCCACATTCACAGACAACTTCAGCGCCAAAGCCATTTTCAGATAGCACTCAATGCAAAGGCTCCAGGCCCAAATATTGTTGTGAGAGCTAATTCAATCAAGGAAACACTGCATGTTGGTGATGCGCATATTGAAGAAGAATCAGCAGCGTGGTTCTTGTGGGAGAACAACTCCATTTGGCTGACTAAATTCACACACCATCACGCTTCCAAGCAGCTCTCAAGGAAACTCAGTTTTCACACTCTAGGCTTAATGCCCTTTGAGTGCCTACGACTGAAATGAAGCTTGGTGAGCTTCCCGCACCAACCAATGCTCCACAGGCGGGTTTCACATGCCACCAACTCCACATTCACAGACAACTTCAGCGCCAAAGCCATTGTCAGATAGCCCTCAATGCAAAGGCTCTAGGCCCAAATATTGTTGTTAGAGCTAATTCAATCAAGGAAACACTGCATGTTGGTGAAACGCATATTGAAGAAGAATCAGCCGAGTGGTTCTTGTGGGAGAACAACTCCATTTGACTCACTAACTTCACACACCATCAGGCTTCCAAGCAGCTCTCAAGGAAACTCAGTTTTCACACTCTAGGCTTAATGCCCTTTGAGTGCATTATGTAGGAATGAACCTGGTAGAGCATCCCACACAAACCAATGCTCCACATGCGGGTTTCACATGCCACCAACTCCACATTCACAGACAACTTCAGCGCCAAAGCCATTTTCAGATAGCCCTCAATACAAAGGCTCTAGGCGCAAATATTGGTGTGAGAGCTAATTCAATCAAGGAAACACTGCATGTTGGTGAAGCGCATATTGAAGAAGAATCAGCCGAGTGGTTCTTGTGGGAGAACACCTCCATTTGGCTCACTAACTTCACACACCATCAGGCTTCCATGCAGCTCTCAAGGAAACTCAGTTTTCACACTCTAGGCTTAATGCCCTTTGAGTGCCTAGGACTCAAATGAAGCTTGGTGAGCTTCCCGCACAAACTAATGCTCCACAGGCGGGTTTCACATGCCACCAACTCCACATTCACAGACAACTTCAGCGCCAAAGCCATTTTCAGATAGCACTCAATGTAAAGGCTCCAGGGCCAAATATTGTTGTGAGAGCTAATTCAATCAAGGAAACACTGCATGTTGGTGAAGCGCATATTGAAGAAGAATCACCCGAGTGGTTCTTGTGGGAGAACAACTCCATTTGGCTCACTAACTTCACACACCATCAGGCTTCCAAGCAGCTCTCAAGGAAACTCAGTTTTCACACTCTAGGCTTAATGCCCTTTGAGTGCATTATGTAGGAAAGAACCTGGTAGAGCATCCCACACAAACCAATGCTCCACATGCGGGTTTCACATGCCACCAACTCCACATTCACAGACAACATCAGCGCCAAAGCCGTTTTCAGATAGCCCTCAATGCAAAGGCTCTAGGCGAAATATTGGTGTGAGAGCTAATTCAATCAAGGAAACACTGCATGTTGGTGATGCGCATATTGAAGAAGAATCAGCAGCGTGGTTCTTGTGGGAGAACAACTCCATTTGGCTCACTAACTTCACACACCATCAGGCTTCCAAGCAGCTCTCAAGGAAACTCAGTTTTCACACTCTAGGCTTAATGCCCTTTGAGTGCATTATCTAGGAAAGAACCTGGTAGAGCATCCCACACGAACCAATGCTCCACATGCGGGTTTCACATGCCACCAACTCCACATTCACAGACAACTTCAGCGCCAAAGCCATTTTCAGATAGCCCTCAATACAAAGGCTCTAGGCCCAAATATTGGTGTGAGAGCTAATTCAATCAAGGAAACACTGCATGTTGATGAAGCACATATTGAAGAAGAATCAGCCGAGTGGTTCTTGTGGGAGAACACCTCCATTTGGCTCACTAACTTCACACACCATCAGGCTTCCAAGCAGCTCTCAAGGAAACTCAGTTTTCACACTCTAGGCTTAATGCCCTTTGAGTGCATTATGTAGGAATGAACCTGGTCGAGCATCCCACACTAACCAATGCTCCACATGCGGGTTTCACATGCCACCAACTCCACATTCACAGACAACTTCAGCGCCAAAGCCATTTTCAGATAGCCCTCAATACAAAGGCTCTAGGCGCAAATATTGGTGTGAGAGCTAATTCGATCAAGGAAACACTGCATGTTGGTGAAGCGCATATTGAAGAAGAATCAGCCGAGTGGTTCTTGTGGGACAACAACTCCATTTGGCTCACTAACTTTACACACCATCAGGCTTCCAAGCAGCTCTCAAGGAAACTCAGTTTTCACACTCTAGGCTTAATGCCCTTTGAGTGCCTAGGACTGAAATGAACCTGGTAGAGCATCCCACACAAACCAATGCTCCACATGCGGGTTTCACATGCCACCAACTCCACATTCACAGACAACTTCAGCGCCAAAGCCATTTTCAGATAGCACTCAATGCAAAGCCTCTAGGTGCAAATATTGGTGTGAGAGCTAATTCAATCAAGGAAACACTGCATGTTGGTGAAGCGCATATTGAAGAAGAATCAGATGAGTGGTTCTTGTGGGAGAACAACTCCATTTGGCTCACTAACTTCACACACCATCAGGCTTCCAAGCAGCTCTCAAGGAAACACAGTTTTCACACTCTAGGCTTAATGCCCTTTGAGTGCATTATCTAGGAAAGAGCCTGGTAGAGCATCCCACACAAACCAATGCTCCACAGGCGGGTTTCACATGCCACCAACTCCACATTCACAGACAACTTCAGCGCCAAAGCCATTTTCAGATAGCCCTCAATGCAAAGGCTCTAGGTGCAAATATTGGTGTGAGAGCTAATTCAATCAAGGAAACACTGCATGTTGGTGAAGCGCATATTGAAGAAGAATCAGCCGAGTGGTTCTTGTGGGAGAACACCTCCATTTGGCTGACTAACTTCACACACCATCAGGCTTCCAAGCAGCTCTCAAGGAAACTCAGTTTTCACACTCTAGGCTTAATGCCCTTTGAGTGCATTATGTAGGAATGAACCTGGTAGAGCATCCCACAGAAACCAATGCTCCACATGCGGGTTTCACATGCCACCAACTCCACATTCACAGACAACTTCAGCGCCAAAGCCATTTTCAGATAGCCCTCAATGCAAAGGCTCTAGGCCCAAATATTGGTGTGAGAGCTAATTCAATCAAGGAAACACTGCATGTTGGTGAAGCGCATATTGAAGAAGAATCAGCCGAATGGTTCTTGCGGGAGAACACCTCCATTTGGCTCACTAACTTCACACACCATCAGGCTTCCAAGCAGCTCTCAAGGAAACTCAGTTTTCACACTCTAGGCTTAATGCCCTTTGAGTGCATTATGTAGGAATGAACCTGGTAGAGCATCCCACACAAACCAATGCTCCACATGCGGGTTTCACATGCCACCAACTCCACATTCACAGGCAACTTCAGCGTCAAAGCCATTTTCAGATAGCCCTCAATGCAAAGGCTCTAGGCCCAAATATTGGTGTGAGAGCTAATTCAATCAAGGAAACACTGCATGTTGGTGAAGCGCATATTGAAGAAGAATCAGCCGAGTGGTTCTTGTGGGAGAACACCTCCATTTGGCTCACTAACTTCACACACCATCAGGCTTCCAAGCAGCTCTCAAGGAAACTCAGTTTTCACACTCTATGCTTAATGCCCTTTGAGTGCATTATGTAGGAATGAACCTGGTCGAGCATTACACACAAACCAATGCTCCACATGCGGGTTTCACATGCCACCAACTCCACATTCACAGACAACTTCAGCGCCAAAGCCATTTTCAGATAGCCCTCAATGCAAAGGCTCTAGGCCCAAATATTGGTGTGAGAGCTAATTCAATCAAGGAAACACTGCATGTTGGTGAAGCGCATATTGAAGAAGAATCAGCCGAGTGGTTCTTGTGGGAGAACAACTCCATTTGGCTCACTAACTTCACACACCATCAGGCTTCCAAGCAGCTCTCAAGGAAACTCAGTTTTCACACTCTAGGCTTAATGCCCTTTGAGTGCATTATGTAGGAAAGAACCTGGTAGAGCATCCCACACAAACCAATGCTCCACATGCGGGTTTCACATGCCACCAACTCCACATTCACAGACAACTTCAGCGCCAAAGCCATTTTCAGATAGCCCTCAATGCAAAGGCTCTAGGCGAAATATTGGTGTGAGAGCTAATTCAATCAAGGAAACACTGCATGTTGGTGAAGCGCATATTGAAGAAGAATCAGCCGAGTGGTTCTTGTGGGAGAACAACTCCATTTGGCTCACTAACTTCACACACCATCAGGCTTCCAAGCAGCTCTCAAGGAAACTCAGTTTTCACACTCTAGGCTTAATGCCGTTTGAGTGCATTATGTAGGAATGAACCTGGTAGAGCATCCCACACAAACCAATGCTCCACATGCGGGTTTCACATGCCACCAACTCCACATTCACAGACAACTTCAGCGCCAAAGCCATTTTCAGATAGCCCTCAATGCAAAGGCTCTAGGTATAAATATTGGTGTGAGAGCTAATTCAATCAAGGAAACACTGCATGTTGATGAAGCGCATATTGAAGAAGAATCAGCCGAGTGGTTCTTGCGGGAGAACACCTCCATTTGGCTCACTAACTTCACACACCATCAGGCTTCCAAGCAGCTCTCAAGGAAACTCAGTTTTCACACTCTAGGCTTAATGCCCTTTGAGTGCCTAGGACTGAAATGAACCTGGTAGAGCATCCCACACAAACCAATGCTCCACATGCGGGTTTCACATGCCACCAACTCCACATTCACAGACAACTTCAGCGCCAAAGCCATTTTCAGATAGCCCTCAATGAAAAGGCTCTAGGCGCAAATATTGGTGTGAGAGCTAATTCAATCAAGGAAACACTGCATATTGGTGAAGCGCATATTGAAGAAGAATCAGCCGATTGGTTCTTGTGGGAGAACAACTCCATTTGGCTGACTAACTTCACACACCATCAGGCTTCCAAGCAGCTCTCAAGGAAACTCAGTTTTCACACTCTAGGCTTAATGCCCTTTGAGTGCCTAGGACTGAAATGAACCTGGTAGAGCATCCCACACAAACCAATGCTCCACATGCGGGTTTCACATGCCACCAACTCCACATTCACAGACAACTTCAGCGCCAAAGCCATTTTCAGATAGCACTCAATGCAAAGCCTCTAGGTGCAAATATTGGTGTGAGAGCTAATTCAATCAAGGAAACACTGCATGTTGGTGAAGCGCATATTGAAGAAGAATCAGCCGAGTGGTTCTTGTGGGAGAACAACTCCATTTGGCTCACTAACTTCACACACCATCAGGCTTCCAAGCAGCTCTCAAGGAAACTCAGTTTTCACACTCTAGGCTTAATGCCCTTTGAGTGCATTATCTAGGAAAGAGCCTGGTAGAGCATCCCACACAAACCAATGCTCCACAGGCGGGTTTCACATGCCACCAACTCCACATTCACAGACAACTTCAGCGCCAAAGCCATTTTCAGATAGCCCTCAATGCAAAGGCTCTAGGTGCAAATATTGGTGTGAGAGCTAATTCAATCAAGGAAACACTGCATGTTGGTGAAGCGCATATTGAAGAAGAATCAGCCGAGTGGTTCTTGTGGGAGAACAACTCCATTTGGCTCACTAACTTCACACACCATCAGGCTTCCAAGCAGCTCTCAAGGAAACTCAGTTTTCACACTCTAGGCTTAATGCCCTTTGAGTGCATTATGTAGGAATGAACCTGGTAGAGCATCCCACACAAACCAATGCTCCACATGCGGGTTTCACATGCCACCAACTCCACATTCACAGACAACTTCAGCGCCAAAGCCATTTTCAGATAGCCCTCAATGCAAAGGCTCTAGGCCCAAATATTGGTGTGAGAGCTAATTCAATCAAGGAAACACTGCATGTTGGTGAAGCGCATATTGAAGAAGAATCAGCCGAGTGGTTCTTGCGGGAGAACACCTCCATTTGGCTCACTAACTTCACACACCATCAGGCTTCCAAGCAGCTCTCAAGGAAACTCAGTTTTCACACTCTAGGCTTAATGCCCTTTGAGTGCATTATGTAGGAATGAACCTGGTAGAGCATCCCACACAAACCAATGCTCCACATGCGGGTTTCACATGCCACCAACTCCACATTCACAGGCAACTTCAGCGCCAAAGCCATTTTCAGATAGCCCTCAATGCAAAGGCTCTAGGCCCAAATATTGGTGTGAGAGTTAATTCAATCAAGGAAACACTGCATGTTGGTGAAGCGCATATTGAAGAAGAATCAGCCGAGTGGTTCTTGTGGGAGAACACCTCCATTTGGCTCACTAACTTCACACACCATCAGGCTTCCAAGCAGCTCTCAAGGAAACTCAGTTTTCACACTCTATGCTTAATGCCCTTTGAGTGCATTATGTAGGAATGAACCTGGTCGAGCATTACACACAAACCAATGCTCCACATGCGGGTTTCACATGCCACCAACTCCACATTCACAGACAACTTCAGCGCCAAAGCCATTTTCAGATAGCCCTCAATGCAAAGGCTCTAGGCCCAAACATTGGTGTGAGAGCTAATTCAATCAAGGAAACACTGCATGTTGGTGAAGCGCATATTGAAGAAGAATCAGCCGAGTGGTTCTTGTGGGAGAACAACTCCATTTGGCTCACTAACTTCACACACCATCAGGCTTCCAAGCAGCTCTCAAGGAAACTCAGTTTTCACACTCTAGGCTTAATGCCCTTTGAGTGCATTATGTAGGAAAGAACCTGGTAGAGCATCCCACACAAACCAATGCTCCACATGCGGGTTTCACATGCCACCAACTCCACATTCACAGACAACTTCAGCGCCAAAGCCATTTTCAGATAGCCCTCAATTCAAAGGCTCTAGGCGAAATATTGGTGTGAGAGCTAATTCAATCAAGGAAACACTGCATGTTGGTGAAGCGCATATTGAAGAAGAATCAGCCGAGTGGTTCTTGTGGGAGAACAACTCCATTTGGCTCACTAACTTCACACACCATTTGGTTTCCATGCAGCTCTCAAGGAAACTCAGTTTTCACACTCTAGGCTTAATGCCCTTTGAGTGCCTAGGACTGAAATGAAGCTTGGTGAGCTTCCCGCACAAACTAATGCTCCACATGCGGGTTTCACATGCCACCAACTCCACATTCACAGACAACTTCAGCGACAAATAGGTTTTCAGAGAGCACTCAATGCAAAGGCTCTAGGGCGAAATATTGGTGTGAGAGCTAATTCAATCAAGGAAACACTGCATATTGGTGAAGCGCATATTGAAGAATAATCAGCCGATTGGTTCTTGTGGGAGAACAACTCCATTTGGCTGACTAACTTCACACACCATCAGGCTTCCAAGCAGCTCTCAAGGAAACTCAGTTTTCACACTCTAGGCTTAATGCCCTTTGAGTGCCTAGGACTGAAATGAACCTGGTCGAGCATCCCACACGAACCAATGCTCCACATGCGGGTTTCACATGCCACCAACTCCACATTCACAGACAACTTCAGCGCCAAAGCCGTTTTCAGATAGCCCTCAATACAAAGGCTCTAGGCGCAAATATTGTTGTGAGAGCTAATTCAATCAAGGAAACACTGCATGTTGGTGAAGCGCATATTGAAGAAGAATCAGCTGAGTGGTTCTTGTGGGAGAACACCTCCATTTGGCTGACTAACTTCACACACCATCAGGCTTCCAAGCAGCTCTCAAGGAAACTCAGTTTTCACACTCTATGCTTAATGCCCTTTGAGTGCATTATGTAGGAATGAACCTGGTAGAGCATCCCACACAAACCAATGCTCCACATGCGGGTTTCACATGCCACCAACTCCACATTCACAGACAACTTCAGCGCCAAAGCCATTTTCAGATAGCCCTCAATGCAAAGGCTCTAGGCCCAAATATTGGTGTGAGAGCTAATTCAATCAAGGAAACACTGCATGTTGGTGAAGCGCATATTGAAGAAGAATCAGCCGAGTGGTTCTTGTGGGAGAACAACTCCATTTGGCTCACTAACTTCACACACCATCAGGCTTCCAAGCAGCTCTCAAGGAAACTCAGTTTTCACACTCTAGGCTTAATGCCCTTTGAGTGCATTATGTAGGAAAGAACCTGGTCGAGCATCCCACAAAAACCAATGCTCCACAGGCGGGTTTCACATGCCACCAACTCCACATTCACAGACAACTTCAGCGCCAAAGCCATTTTCAGATAGCCCTCAATGCAAAAGCTCTAGGCGAAATATTGGTGTGAGAGCTAATTCAATCAAGGAAACACTGCATGTTGGTGAAGCGCATATTGAAGAAGAATCAGCCGAGTGGTTCTTGGGGGAGAACAACTCCATTTGGCTCACTAACTTCACACACCATTTGGTTTCCATGCAGCTCTCAAGGAAACTCAGTTTTCACACTCTAGGCTTAATGCCCTTTGAGTGCCTAGGAATGAAATGCACCTGGTAGAGCATCCCACACAAACCAATGCTCCACATGCGGGTTTCACATGCCACCAACTCCACATTCACAGACAACTTCGGCGCCAAAGCCATTTTCAGATAGCCCTCAATGCAAAGGCTCTAGGCCGAAATATTGGTGTGAGAGCTAATTCAATCAAGGAAACACTGCATGTTGGTGAAGCGCATATTGAAGAAGAATCAGCCAAGTGGTTCTTGTGGGAGAACAACTCCATTTGGCTCACTAACTTCACACACCATCAGGCTTCCATGCAGCTCTCAAGGAAACTCAGTTTTCACACTCTATGCTTAATGCCCTTTGAGTGCATTATCTAGGAATGAACCTGGTAGAGCATTACACACAAACCAATGCTCCACATGCGGGTTTCACATGCCACCAACTCCACATTCACAGACAACTTCAGCGCCAAAGCCATTTTCAGATAGCCCTCAATGCAAAGGCTCTAGGGCGAAATATTGGTGTGAGAGCGAATTCAACCAAGAAAACACTGCATGTTGGTGAAGCGTATATTGAAGAAGAATCAGCCGAGTGGTTCTTGTGGGAGAATAACTATATTTGGCTCACTAACCTTACACACCATCAGGCTTCCAAACAGCTCTCAAGGAAACTCAGTTTTCACACTCTAGGCTTAATGCCCTTTGAGTGCATTATGTAGGAATGAACCTGGTAGAGCATCCCACACAAACCAATGCTCCACATGCGGGTTTCACATGCCACCAATTCCACATTCACAGACAACTTCAGCGCCAAAGCCATTTTCAGATAGCCCTCAATGCAAAGGCTCTAGGCGCAAATATTGGTGTGAGAGCTAATTCAATCAAGGAAACACTGCATGTTGGTGAAGCGCATATTGAAGAAGAATCAGCCGAGTGGTTCTTGTGGGAGAACAACTCCATTTGGCTCACTAACTTCACACACCATCAGGCTTCCAAGCAGCTCTCAAGGAAACTCAGTTTTCACACTCTAGGCTTAATGCCCTTTGAGTGCATTATGTAGGAATGAACCTGGTAGAGCATCCCACACAAACCAATGCTCCACATGCGGGTTTCACATGCCACCAACTCCACATTCACAGAAAACTTCAGCGCCAAAGCCATTTTCAGATAGCCCTCAATGCAAAGGCTCTATGCCCAAATATTGGTGTGAGAGCTAATTCAATCAAGGAAACACTGCATGTTGGTGAAGCGCATATTGAAGAAGAATCAGCTGAGTGGTTCTTGTGGGAGAACAACTCCATTTGGCTCACTAACTTCACAGACCATCAGGCTTCCATGCAGCTCTCAAGGAAACTCAGTTTTCACACTCTAGGCTTAATGCCCTTTGAGTGCCTAGGACTGAAATGAACCTGGTCGAGCATCCCACACGAACCAATGCTCCACATGCGGGTTTCACATGCCACCAACTCCACATTCACAGACAACTTCAGCGCCAAAGCCATTTTCAGATAGCCCTCAATGCAAAGGCTCTAGGCCCAAATATTGGTGTGAGAGCTAATTCAATCAAGGAAACACTGCATGTTGGTGAAGCGCATATTGAAGAAGAATCAGCCGAGTGGTTCTTGTGGGAGAACAACTCCATTTGGCTCACTAACTTCACACACCATCAGGCTTCCAAGCAGCTCTCAAGGAAACTCAGTTTTCACACTCTAGGCTTAATGCCCTTTGAGTGCATTATGTAGGAAAGAACCTGGTAGAGCATCGCACACAATCCAATGCTCCACATGCGGGTTTCACATGCCACCAACTCCACATTCACAGACAACTTCAGCGCCAAAGCCATTTTCAGATAGCCCTCAATGCAAAGGCTCTAGGCGAAATATTGGTGTGAGAGCTAATTCAATCAAGGAAACACTGCATGTTGGTGAAACGCATATTGAAGAAGAATCAGCCGAGTGGTTCTTGTGGGAGAACAACTCCATTTGGCTCACTAACTTCACACACCATTTGGTTTCCATGCAGCTCTCAAGGAAACTCAGTTTTCACACTCTAGGCTTAATGCCCTTTGAGTGCATTATGTAGGAAAGAACCTGGTCGAGCATCCCACACAAACCAATGCTCCACATGCGGGTTTCACATGCCACCAACTCCACATTCACAGACAACTTCAGCGCCAAAGCCATTTTCAGATAGCCCTCAATGCAAAGGCTCTAGGCGAAATATTGGTGTGAGAGCTAATTCAATCAAGGAAACACTGCATGTTGGTGAAACACATATTGAAGAAGAATCAGCCGAGTGGTTCTTGTGGGAGAACAACTCCATTTGGCTCACTAACTTCACACACCATTTGGTTTCCATGCAGCTCTCAAGGAAACTCAGTTTTCACACTCTAGGCTTAATGCCCTTTGAGTGCCTAGGAATGAAATGCACCTGGTAGAGCATCCCACACAAACCAATGCTCCACATGCGGGTTTCACATGCCACCAACTCCACATTCACAGACAACTTCGGCGCCAAAGCCATTTTCAGATAGCCCTCAATGCAAAGGCTCTAGGCCGAAATATTGGTGTGAGAGCTAATTCAATCAAGGAAACACTGCATGTTGGTGAAGCGCATATTGAAGAAGAATCAGCCGAGTGGTTCTTGTGGGAGAACAACTCCATTTGGCTCACTAACTTCACACACCATCAGGCTTCCATGCAGCTCTCAAGGAAACTCAGTTTTCACACTCTAGGCTTAATGCCCTTTGAGTGCATTATCTAGGAATGAACCTGGTAGAGCATTACACACAAACCAATGCTCCAAATGCGGGTTTCACATGCCACCAACTCCACATTCACAGACAACTTCAGCGCCAAAGCCATTTTCAGATAGCCCTCAATGCAAAGGCTCTAGGGCGAAATATTGGTGTGAGAGCGAATTCAATCAAGAAAACACTGCATGTTGGTGAAGCGTATATTGAAGAAGAATCAGCCGAGTGGTTCTTGTGGGAGAATAAGTATATTTGGCTCACTAACTTTACACACCATCAGGCTTCCAAACAGCTCTCAAGGAAACTCAGTTTTCACACTCTAGGCTTAATGCCCTTTGAGTGCATTATGTAGGAATGAACCTGGTAGAGCATCCCACACAAACCAATGCTCCACATGCGGGTTTCACATGCCACCAACTCCACATTCACAGACAACTTCAGCGCCAAAGCCATTTTCAGATAGTCCTCAATGCAAAGGCTCTAGGCGCAAATATTGGTGTGAGAGCTAATTCAATCAAGGAAACACTGCATATTGGTGAAGCGCATATTGAAGAAGAATCAGGCGAGTGGTTCTTGTGGGAGAACAACTCCATTTGGCTCACTAACTTCACACACCATCAGGCTTCCAAGCGGCTCTCAAGGAAACTCAGTTTTCACACTCTAGGCTTAATGCCCTTTGAGTGCCTAGGACTGAAATGAACCTGGTCGAGCATCGCACACGAACCAATGCTCCACATGCGGGTTTCACATGCCACCAACTCCACATTCACAGACAACTTCAGCGCCAAAGCCATTTTCAGATAGCCCTCAATACAAAGGCTCTAGGCGCAAATATTGGTGTGAGAGCTAATTCAATCAAGGAAACACTGCATGTTGGTGAAGCGCATATTGAAGAAGAATCAGCCGAGTGGTTCTTGTGGGAGAACACCTCGATTTGGCTCACTAACTTCACACACCATCAGGCTTCCAAGCAGCTCTCAAGGAAACTCAGTTTTCACACTCTAGGCTTAATGCCCTTTGAGTGCATTATGTAGGAATGAACCTGGTAGAGCATCCCACACAAACCAATGCTCCACATGCGGGTTTCACATGCCAAAAACTCCACATTCACAGAAAACTTCAGCGCCAAAGCCATTTTCAGATAGCCCTCAATGCAAAGGCTCTAGGCCCAAATATTGGTGTGAGAGCTAATTCAATCAAGGAAACACTGCATGTTGGTGAAGCGCATATTGAAGAAGAATCAGCCGAGTGGTTCTTGTGGGAGAACAACTCCATTTGGCTCACTAACTTCACACACCATCAGGCTTCCAAGCAGCTCTCAAGGAAACTCAGTTTTCACACTCTAGGCTTAATGCCCTTTGAGTGCATTATGTAGGAAAGAACCTGGTAGAGCATCCCACACAAACCAATGCTCCACATGCGGGTTTCACATGCCACCAACTCCACATTCACAGACAACTTCAGCGCCAAAGCCATTTTCAGATAGCCCTCAATGCAAAGGCTCTAGGCGAAATATTGGTGTGAGAGCTAATTCAATCAAGGAAACACTGCATGTTGGTGAAACGCATATTGAAGAAGAATCAGCCGAGTGGTTCTTGTGGGAGAACAACTCCATTTGGCTCACTAACTTCACACACCATTTGGTTTCCATGCAGCTCTCAAGGAAACTCAGTTTTCACACTCTAGGCTTAATGCCCTTTGAGTGCCTAGGAATGAAATGCACCTGGTAGAGCATCCCACACAAACCAATGCTCCACATGCGGGTTTCACATGCCACCAACTCCACATTCACAGACAACTTCAGCGCCAAAGCCATTTTCAGATAGCCCTCAATGCAAAGGCTCTAGGCCGAAATATTGGTGTGAGAGCTAATTCAATCAAGGAAACACTGCATGTTGGTGAAGCGCATATTGAAGAAGAATCAGCTGAGTGGTTCTTGTGGGAGAACAACTCCATTTGGCTGACTAACTTCACACACCATCAGGCTTCCATGCAGCTCTCAAGGAAACTCAGTTTTCACACTCTAGGCTTAATGCCCTTTGAGTGCATTATGTAGGAATGAACCTGGTAGAGCATCCCACACAAACCAATGCTCCACATGCGGGTTTCACATGCCACCAACTCCACATTCACAGACAACTTCAGCGCCAAAGCCATTTTCAGATAGCCCTCAATGCAAAGGCTCTAGGCGCAAATATTGGTGTGAGAGCTAATTCAATCAAGGAAACACTGCATATTGGTGAAGCGCATATTGAAGAAGAATCAGGCGAGTGGTTCTTGTGGGAGAACAACTCCATTTGGCTCACTAACTTCACACACCATCAGGCTTCCAAGCGGCTCTCAAGGAAACTCAGTTTTCACACTCTAGGCTTAATGCCCTTTGAGTGCCTAGGACTGAAATGAACCTGGTCGAGCATCGCACACGAACCAATGCTCCACATGCGGGTTTCACATGCCACCAACTCCACATTCACAGACAACTTCAGCGCCAAAGCCATTTTCAGATAGCCCTCAATGCAAAGGCTCTAGGCGCAAATATTGGTGTGAGAGCTAATTCAATCAAGGAAACACTGCATGTTGGTGAAGCGCATATTGAAGAAGAATCAGCCGAGTGGTTCTTGTGGGAGAA
Organism: Ochotona princeps; assembly: GCF_030435755.1. Classification (NCBI taxonomy): domain Eukaryota; kingdom Metazoa; phylum Chordata; class Mammalia; order Lagomorpha; family Ochotonidae; genus Ochotona; species Ochotona princeps. The sequence continues at coordinate 80,779 of NW_026700407.1, read as the reverse complement.
CACCTCCATTTGGCTCACTAACTTCACACACCATCAGGCTTCCAAGCAGCTCTCAAGGAAACTCAGTTTTCACACTCTAGGCTTAATGCCCTTTGAGTGCATTATGTAGGAATGAACCTGGTAGAGCATCCCACACAAACCAATGCTCCGCATGCGGGTTTCACATGCCACCAACTCCACATTCACAGAAAACTTCAGCGCCAAAGCCATTTTCAGATAGCCCTCAATGCAAAGGCTCTAGGCCCAAATATTGGTGTGAGAGCTAATTCAATCAAGGAAACACTGCATGTTGGTGAAGCGCATATTGAAGAAGAATCAGCCGAGTGGTTCTTGTGGGAGAACAACTCCATTTGGCTCACTAACTTCACACACCATCAGGCTTCCAAGCAGCTCTCAAGGAAACTCAGTTTTCACACTCTAGGCTTAATGCCCTTTGAGTGCATTATGTAGGAAAGAACCTGGTAGAGCATCCCACACAAACCAATGCTCCACATGCGGGTTTCACATGCCACCAACTCCACATTCACAGACAACTTCAGCGCCAAAGCCATTTTCAGATAGCCCTCAATGCAAAAGCTCTAGGCGAAATATTGGTGTGAGAGCTAATTCAATCAAGGAAACACTGCATGTTGGTGAAAAGCATATTGAAGAAGAATCAGCCGAGTGGTTCTTGTGGGAGAACAACTCCATTTGGCTCACTAACTTCACACACCATTTGGTTTCCATGCAGCTCTCAAGGAAACTCAGTTTTCACACTCTAGGCTTAATGCCCTTTGAGTGCCTAGGAATGAAATGTACCTGGTAGAGCATCCCACACAAACCAATGCTCCACATGCGGGTTTCACATGCCACCAACTCCACATTCACAGACAACTTCAGCGCCAAAGCCATTTTCAGATAGCCCTCAACACAAAGGCTCTAGGCGCAAATATTGGTGTGAGAGCTAATTCAATCAAGGAAACACTGCATGTTGGTGAAGCGCATATTGAAGAAGAATCAGCTGAGTGGTTCTTGTGGGAGAACAACTCCATTTGGCTCACTAACTTCACACACCATCAGGCTTCCAAGCAGCTCTCAAGGAAACTCAGTTTTCACACTCTAGGCTTAATGCCCTTTGAGTGCATTATCTAGGAATGAACCTGGTAGAGCATTACACACAAACCAATGCTCCACATGCGGGTTTCACATGCCACCAACTCCACATTCACAGACAACTTCAGCGCCAAAGCCATTTTCAGATAGCCCTCAATGCAAAGGCTCTAGGGCGAAATATTGGTGTGAGAGCGAATTCAATCAAGAAAACACTGCATGTTGGTGAAGCGCATATTGAAGAAGAATCAGCCGAGTGGTTCTTGTGGGAGAACAACTCCATTTGGCTCACTAACTTCACACACCATCAGGCTTCCATGCAGCTCTCAAGGAAACTCAGTTTTCACACTCTAGGCTTAATGCCCTTTGAGTGCATTATGTAGGAATGAACCTGGTAGAGCATCCCACACAAACGAATGCTCCACACGCGGGTTTCACATGCCACCAACTCCACATTCACAGACAACTTCAGCGACAAAGCGATTTTCAGATAGCCCTCAATGCAAAGGCTCTAGGCGAAAATATTGGTGTGAGAGCTAATTCAATCAAGGAAACACTGCATGTTGGTGAAGCGCATATTGAAGAAAAATCAGCAGCGTGGTTCTTGTGGGAGAACAACTCCACTTGGCTGACTAACTTCACACACCATCAGGCTTAAAAGCAGCTCTCAAGGAAACTCAGTTTTCACACTCTAGGCTTAATGCCCTTTGAGTGCCTAGGACTGAAATGAAGCTTGGTGAGCTTCCTGCACAAACCAATGCTCCACATGCGGGTTTCACATGCCACCAACTCCACATTCAAAGACAACTTCAGCGCCAAAGAGGTTTTCAGAGAGCACTCAATGCAAAGGCTCTAGGCACAAATATTGGTGTGAGAGCTAATTCAATCAAGGAAACACTGCATGTTGGTGAAGCGCATATTGAAGAAGAATCAGCCGAGTGGTTCTTGTGGGAGAACAACTCCATTTGGCTCACTAACTTCACACACCATCAGGCTTCCAAGCAGCTCTCAAGGAAACTCAGTTTTCACACTCTAGGCTTAATGCCCTTTGAGTGCATTATGTAGGAATGAACCTGGTAGAGCATCCCACAAAAACCAATGCTCCACATGCGGGTTTCACATGCCACCAACTCCACATTCACAGACAACTTCAGCGCCAAAGCCATTTTCAGATAGCCCTCAATGCAAAGGCTCTAGGCGAAAATATTGATGTGAGAGCTAATTCAGTCAAGGAAACACTGCATGTTGGTGAAGCGCATATTGAAGAAGAATCAGCCGAGTGGTTCTTGTGGGAGAACACCTCCATTTGGCTGACTAACTTCACACACCATCAGGCTTCCAAGCAGCTCTCAAGGAAACTCAGTTTTCACACTCTAGGCTTAATGCCCTTTGAGTGCCTAGGACTGAAATGCACCTGGTAGAGCATCCCACACAAACCAATGCTCCACATGCGGGTTTCACATGCCACCAACTCCACATTCACAGACAACTTCAGCGCCAAAGCCATTTTCAGATAGCCCTCAATGCAAAGGCTCTAGGGCCAAATATTGGTGTGAGAGCGAATTCAATCAAGAAAACACTGCATGTTGGTGAAGCGCATATTGAAGAAGAATCAGCCGAGTGGTTCTTGTGGGAGAATAACTATATTTGGCTCACTAACTTCACACACCATCAGGCTTCCAAGCATCTCTCAAGGAAACTCAGTTTTCACACTCTAGGCTTAATGCCCTTTGAGTGCCTAGGACTGAAATGAAGCTTGGTGAGCTTCCCGCACAAACTAATGCTCCACATGCGGGTTTCACATGCCACCAACTCCACATTCACAGACAACTTCAGCGACAAAGCCATTTTCAGATAGCCCTCAATGCAAAGGCTCTAGGCAAAAAATATTGGTGTGAGAGCTAATTCAATCAAGGAAACACTGCATGTTGGTGAAACGCATATTGAAGAAGAATCAGCCGAGTGGTTCTTGTGGGAGAACAACTCCATTTGGCTCACTAACTTAACACACCATCAGGCTTCCAAGCAGCTCTCAAGGAAACTCAGTTTTCACACTCTAGGCTTAATGCCCTTTGAGTGCATTATGTAGCAATGAACCTGGTAGAGCATTACACACAAACCAATGCTCCAAATGCGGGTTTCACATGCCACCAACTCCACATTCACAGACAACTTCAGCGCCAAAGCCATTTTCAGATAGCCCTCAATGCAAAGGCTCTAGGGCGAAATATTGGTGTGAGAGCGAATTCAATCAAGAAAACACTGCATGTTGGTGAAGCGTATATTGAAGAAGAATCAGCCGAGTGGTTCTTGTGGGAGAATAACTATATTTGGCTCACTAACTTTACACACCATCAGGCTTCCAAACAGCTCTCAAGGAAACTCAGTTTTCACACTCTAGGCTTAATGCCCTTTGAGTGCATTATGTAGGAATGAACCTGGTAGAGCATCCCACACAAACCAATGCTCCACATGCGGGTTTCACATGCCACCAACTCCACATTCACAGACAACTTCAGCGCCAAAGCCATTTTCAGATAGCCCTCAATGCAAAGGCTCTAGGCGCAAATATTGGTGTGAGAGCTAATTCAATCAAGGAAACACTGCATATTGGTGAAGCGCATATTGAAGAAGAATCAGGCGAGTGGTTCTTGTGGGAGAACAACTCCATTTGGCTCACTAACTTCACACACCATCAGGCTTCCAAGCGGCTCTCAAGGAAATTCAGTTTTCACACTCTAGGCTTAATGCCCTTTGAGTGCCTAGGACTGAAATGAACCTGGTCGAGCATCGCACACGAACCAATGCTCCACATGCGGGTTTCACATGCCACCAACTCCACATTCACAGACAACTTCAGCGCCAAAGCCATTTTCAGATAGCCCTCAATACAAAGGCTCTAGGCGCAAATATTGGTGTGAGAGCTAATTCAATCAAGGAAACACTGCATGTTGGTGAAGCGCATATTGAAGAAGAATCAGCCGAGTGGTTCTTGTGGGAGAACACCTCGATTTGGCTCACTAACTTCACACACCATCAGGCTTCCAAGCAGCTCTCAAGGAAACTCAGTTTTCACACTCTAGGCTTAATGCCCTTTGAGTGCATTATGTAGGAATGAACCTGGTAGAGCATCCCACACAAACCAATGCTCCACATGCGGGTTTCACATGCCACCAACTCCACATTCACAGAAAACTTCAGCGCCAAATCCATTTTCAGATAGCCCTCAATGCAAAGGCTCTAGGCCCAAATATTGGTGTGAGAGCTAATTCAATCAAGGAAACACTGCATGTTGGTGAAGCGCATATTGAAGAAGAATCAGCCGAGTGGTTCTTGTGGGAGAACAACTCCATTTGGCTCACTAACTTCACACACCATCAGGCTTCCAAGCAGCTCTCAAGGAAACTCAGTTTTCACACTCTAGGCTTAATGCCCTTTGAGTGCATTATGTAGGAAAGAACCTGGTAGAGCATCCCACACAAACCAATGCTCCACATGCGGGTTTCACATGCCACCAACTCCACATTCACAGACAACTTCAGCGCCAAAGCCATTTTCAGATAGCCCTCAATGCAAAGGCTCTAGGCGAAATATTGGTGTGAGAGCTAATTCAATCAAGGAAACACTGCATGTTGGTGAAACGCATATTGAAGAAGAATCAGCCGAGTGGTTCTTGTGGGAGAACAACTCCATTTGGCTCACTAACTTCACACACCATTTGGTTTCCATGCAGCTCTCAAGGAAACTCAGTTTTCACACTCTAGGCTTAATGCCCTTTGAGTGCCTAGGAATGAAATGCACCTGGTAGAGCATCCCACACAAACCAATGCTCCACATGCGGGTTTCACATGCCACCAACTCCACATTCACAGACAACTTCAGCGCCAAAGCCATTTTCAGATAGCCCTCAATACAAAGGCTCTAGGCCGAAATATTGGTGTGAGAGCTAATTCAATCAAGGAAACACTGCATGTTGGTGAAGCGCATATTGAAGAAGAATCAGCCGAGTGGTTCTTGTGGGAGAACAACTCCATTTGGCTCACTAACTTCACACACCATCAGGCTTCCATGCAGCTCTCAAGGAAACTCAGTTTTCACACTCTAGGCTTAATGCCCTTTGAGTGCATTATGTAGGAATGAACCTGGTAGAGCATCCCACACAAACGAATGCTCCACATGCGGGTTTCACATGCCACCAACTCCACATTCACAGACAACTTCAGCGCCAAAGCCATTTTCAGATAGCCCTCAATGCAAAGGCTCTAGGCGCAAATATTGGTGTGAGAGCTAATTCAATCAAGGAAACACTGCATATTGGTGAAGCGCATATTGAAGAAGAATCAGGCGAGTGGTTCTTGTGGGAGAACAACTCCATTTGGCTCACTAACTTCACACACCATCAGGCTTCCAAGCGGCTCTCAAGGAAACTCAGTTTTCACACTCTAGGCTTAATGCCCTTTGAGTGCCTAGGACTGAAATGAACCTGGTCGAGCATCGCACAGGAACCAATGCTCCACATGCGGGTTTCACATGCCACCAACTCCACATTCACAGACAACTTCAGCGCCAAAGCCATTTTCAGATAGCCCTCAATACAAAGGCTCTAGGCGCAAATATTGGTGTGAGAGCTAATTCAATCAAGGAAACACTGCATGTTGGTGAAGCGCATATTGAAGAAGAATCAGCCGAGTGGTTCTTGTGGGAGAACACCTCCATTTGGCTCACTAACTTCACACACCATCAGGCTTCCAAGCAGCTCTCAAGGAAACTCAGTTTTCACACTCTAGGCTTAATGCCCTTTGAGTGCATTATGTAGGAATGAACCTGGTAGAGCATCCCACACAAACCAATGCTCCACATGCGGGTTTCACATGCCACCAACTCCACATTCACAGAAAACTTCAGCGCCAAAGCCATTTTCAGATAGCCCTCAATGCAAAGGCTCTAGGCCCAAATATTGGTGTGAGAGCTAATTCAATCAAGGAAACACTGCATGTTGGTGAAGCGCATATTGAAGAAGAATCAGCCAAGTGGTTCTTGTGGGAGAACAACTCCATTTGGCTCACTAACTTCACACACCATCAGGCTTCCAAGCAGCTCTCAAGGAAACTCAGTTTTCACACTCTAGGCTTAATGCCCTTTGAGTGCATCATGTAGGAAAGAACCTGGTAGAGCATCCCACACAAACCAATGCTCCACATGCGGGTTTCACATGCCACCAACTCCACATTCACAGACAACTTCAGCGCCAAAGCCATTTTCAGATAGCCCTCAATGCAAAGGCTCTAGGCGAAATATTGGTGTGAGAGCTAATTCAATCAAGGAAACACTGCATGTTGGTGAAACGCATATTGAAGAAGAATCAGCCGAGTGGTTCTTGTGGGAGAACAACTCCATTTGGCTCACTAACTTCACACACCATCAGGCTTCCAAGCAGCTCTCAAGGAAACTCAGTTTTCACACTCTAGGCTTAATGCCCTTTGAGTGCCTAGGAATGAAATGTACCTGGTAGAGCATCCCACACAAACCAATGCTCCACATGCGGGTTTCACATGCCACCAACTCCACATTCACAGACAACTTCAGCGCCAAAGCCATTTTCAGATAGCACTCAATGCAAAGGCTCTAGGCGCAAATATTGGTGTCAGAGCTAATTCAATCAAGGAAACACTGCATGTTGGTGAAGCGCATATTGAAGAAGAATCAGCCGAGTGGTTCTTATGGGAGAACAACTCCATTTGGCTCACTAAATTCACACACCATCAGGCTTCCAAGCAGCTCTCAAGGAAACTCAGTTTTCACACTCTAGGCTTAATGCCCTTTGAGTGCACAATGTAGGAAAGAAGCTGGTAGAGCATCCCACACAAACCAATGCTCCACATGCGGGTTTCACATGCCACCAACTCCACATTCACAGGCAACTTCAGCGCCAAAACCGTTTTCAGATAGCTCTCAATGCAAAGGCTCTAGGTGCAAATATTGGTGTGAGAGCTAATTCAATCAAGGAAACACTGCATGTTGGTGATGCGCATATTGAAGAAGAATCAGCCGAGTGGTTCTTGTGGGAGAACAACTCCATTTGGCTCACTAACTTCACACACCATCAGGCTTCCAAGCAGCTCTCAAGGAAACTCAGTTTTCACACTCTAGGCTTAATGCCCTTTGAGTGCCTAGGACTGAAATGAAGCTTGGTGAGCTTCCCGCACCAACCAATGCTCTACAGGCGGGTTTCACATGCCACCAACTCCACATTCACAGACAACTTCAGCGCCACAACCGTTTTCAGATAGCACTCAATGCAAAGACTCTAGGTGCAAATATTGGTGTGAGAGCTAATTCAATCAAGGAAACACTGCATGTTGGTGAAGCGCATATTGAAGAAGAATCAGCTGAGTGGTTCTTGTGGGAGAACAACTCCTTTTGGCTCACTAACTTCACACACCATCAGGCTTCCAAGCAGCTCTCAAGGAAACTCAGTTCTCACACTCTAGGCTTAATGCCCTTTGAGTGCATTATCTAGGAAAGAACCTGGTAGAGCATCCCACAGAAACCAATGCTCCACATGCGGGTTTCACATGCCACCAACTCCACATTCACAGACAACTTCAGCGCAAAAGCCATTTTCAGATAGCCCTCAATGCAAAGGCTCCAGGCCCAAATATTGGTGTGAGAGCTAATTCAATCAAGGAAACACTGCATGTTGGTGAAGCGCATATTGAAAAAGAATCAGCCGAGTGGTTCTTGTGGGAGAACAACTCCATTTGGCTCACTAACTTCACACACCATCAGGCTTCCAAGCAGCTCTCAAGGAAACTCAGTTTTCACACTCTAGGCTTAATGCCCTTTGAGTGCATTATGTAGGAATGAACCTGGTAGAGCATCCCACACAAACGAATGCTCCACACGCGGGTTTCACATGCCACCAACTCCACATTCACAGACAACTTCAGCGACAAAGCGATTTTCAGATAGCCCTCAATGCAAAGGCTCTAGGCGAAAATATTGGTGTGAGAGCTAATTCAATCAAGGAAACACTGCATGTTGGTGAAGCGCATATTGAAGAAAAATCAGCAGCGTGGTTCTTGTGGGAGAACAACTCCATTTGGCTCACTAACTTCACACACCATCAGGCTTAAAAGCAGCTCTCAAGGAAACTCAGTTTTCACACTCTAGGCTTAATGCCCTTTGAGTGCCTAGGACTGAAATGAAGCTTGGTGAGCTTCCCGCACAAACCAATGCTCCACATGCGGGTTTCACATGCCACCAACTCCACATTCAAAGACAACTTCAGCGCCAAAGAGGTTTTCAGAGAGCACTCAATGCAAAGGTTCTAGGCACAAATATTGGTGTGAGAGCTAATTCAATCAAGGAAACACTGCATGTTGGTGAAGCGCATATTGAAGAAGAATCAGCCGAGTGGTTCTTGTGGGAGAACAACTCCATTTGGCTCACTAACTTCACACACCATCAGGCTTCCAAGCAGCTCTCAAGGAAACTCAGTTTTCACACTCTAGGCTTAATGCCCTTTGAGTGCATTATGTAGGAATGAACCTGGTAGAGCATCCCACACAAACCAATGCTCCACATGCGGGTTTCACATGCCACCAACTCCACATTCACAGACAACTTCAGCGCCAAAGCCATTTTCAGATAGCCCTCAATGCAAAGGCTCTAGGCGAAAATATTGATGTGAGAGCTAATTCAGTCAAGGAAACACTGCATGTTGGTGAAGCGCATATTGAAGAAGAATCAGCCGAGTGGTTCTTGTGGGAGAACACCTCCATTTGGCTCACTAACTTCACACACCATCAGGCTTCCAAGCAGCTCTCAAGGAAACTCAGTTTTCACACTCTAGGCTTAATGCCCTTTGAGTGCCTAGGAATGAAATACACCTGGTAGAGCATCCCACACAAACCAATGCTCCACATGCGGGTTTCACATGCCACCAACTCCACATTCACAGACAACTTCAGCGCCAAAGCCATTTTCAGATAGCCCTCAATGCAAAGGCTCTAGGGCCAAATATTGGTGTGAGAGCGAATTCAATCAAGAAAACACTGCATGTTGGTGAAGCGCATATTGAAGAAGAATCAGCCGAGTGGTTCTTGTGGGAGAATAACTATATTTGGCTCACTAACTTCACACACCATCAGGCTTCCAAGCAGCTCTCAAGGAAACTCAGTTTTCACACTCTAGGCTTAATGCCCTTTGAGTGCCTAGGACTGAAATGAAGCTTGGTGAGCTTCCCGCACAAACTAATGCTCCACATGCGGGTTTCACATGCCACCAACTCCACATTCACAGACAACTTCAGCGACAAAGCCATTTTCAGATAGCCCTCAATGCAAAGGCTCTAGGCAAAAAATATTGGTGTGAGAGCTAATTCAATCAAGGAAACACTGCATGTTGGTGAAGCGCATATTGAAGAAGAATCAGCCGAGTGGTTCTTGTGGGAGAACAACTCCATTTGGCTCACTAACTTCACACACCATCAGGCTTCCAAGCAGCTCTCAAGGAAACTCAGTTTTCACACTCTAGGCTTAATGCCCTTTGAGTGCATTATGTAGCAATGAACCTGGTAGAGCATCCCACACAAACCAATGCTCCACATGCGGGTTTCACATGCCACCAACTCCACATTCACAGACAACTTCAGCGACAAAGCCATTTTCAGATAGCCCTCAATGCAAAGGCTCTAGGCCCAAATATTGGTGTGAGAGCTAATTCAAACAAGGAAACACTGCATGTTGGTGAAGCGCATATTGAAGAAGAATCAGCCGAGTGGTTCTTGTGGGAGAACAACTCCATTTGGCTCACTAACTTCACACACCATCAGGCTTCCAAGCAGCTCTCAAGGAAACTCAGTTTTCACACTCTAGGCTTAATGCCCTTTGAGTGCATTATGTAGGAATGAACCTGGTAGAGCATCCCACACTAATGAATGTTCCACATGGGGGTTTCACATGCCACAAACTCCACATTCAAAGACAACTTCAGCGCCAAAGCCATTTTCAGATAGCCCTCAATGCAAAGGCTCTAGGTGCAAATATTGGTGTGAGAGCTAATTCAATCAAGGAAACACTGCATGTTGGTGAAGCGCATATTGAAGAAGAATCAGCCGAGTGGTTCTTGTGGGAGAACAACTCCATTTGACTCACTAACTTCACACACCATCAGGCTTCCAAGCAGCTCTCAAGGAAACTCAGTTTTCACACTCTAGGCTTAATGCCCTTTGAGTGCATTATGTAGGAAAGAACCTGGTAGAGCATCCCACACAAACCAATGCTCCACATGCGGGTTTCACATGCCACCAACTCCACATTCACAGACAACTTCAGCGCCAAAGCCGTTTTCAGATAGCCGTCAATGCAAAGGCTCTAGGCGAAAATATTGGTGTGAGAGCTAATTCAATCAAGGAAACACTGCATGTTGGTGAAGTGCATATTGAAGAAGAATCAGCAGAGTGGTTCTTGTGGGAGAACAACTCCACTTGACTCACTAACTTCACACACCATCAGGCTTCCAAGCAGCTCTCAAGGAAACTCAGTTTTCACACTCTAGGCTTAATGCCATTTGAGTGCCTAGGAATGAAATGAAACTTGGTGAGCTTCCCTCACAAACTAATGCTCCACAGGCGGGTTTCACATGCCACCAACTCCACATTCACAGACAACTTCAGCGCCAAAGCCATTTTCAGATAGCACTCAATGCAAAGGCTCTAGGCGCAAATATTGGTGTCAGAGCTAATTCAATCAAGGAAACACTGCATGTTGGTGAAGCGCATATTGAAGAAGAATCAGCCGAGTGGTTCTTATGGGAGAACAACTCCATTTGGCTCACTAACTTCACACACCATCAGGCTTCCAAGCAGCTCTCAAGGAAACTCAGTTTTCACACTCTAGGCTTAATGCCCTTTGAGTGCATTATCTAGGAAAGAAGCTGGTAGAGCATCCCACACAAACCAATGCTCCACATGCGGGTTTCACATGCCACCAACTCCACATTCACAGACAACTTCAGCGCCAAAGCCGTTTTCAGATAGCCCTCAATGCAAAGGCTCTAGGTGCAAATATTGGTGTGAGAGCTAATTCAATCAAGGAAACACTGCATGTTGGTGAAGCGCATATTGAAGAAGAATCAGCAGAGTGGTTCTTGTGGGAGAACAACTCCATTTGGCTCACTAACTTCACACACCATCAGGCTTCCATGCAGCTCTCAAGGAAACTCAGTTTTCACACTCTAGGCTTAATGCCCTTTGAGTGCCTAGGACTGAAATGAAACTTGGTGAGCTTCCCGCACAAACCAATGCTCCACATGCGGGTTTCACATGCCACCAACTCCACATTCACAGACAACTTCAGCGCCACAGTCGTTTTCAGATAGCACTCAATGCAAAGGCTCCAGGGCCAAATATTGATGTGAGAGCTAATTCAATCAAGGAAACACTGCATGTTGGTGAAGCGCATATTGAAGAAGAATCAGCAGCGTGGTTCTTGTGGGAGAACAACTCCATTTGGCTCACTAACTTCACACACCATCAGGCTTCCAAGCAGCTCTCAAGGAAACTCAGTTTTCACACTCTAGGCTTAATGCCCTTTGAGTGCCTACGACTGAAATGAAGCTTGGTGAGCTTCCCGAACCAACCAATGCTCTACAGGCGGGTTTCACATGCCACCAACTCCACATTCACAGACAACTATAGCGCCACAACCGTTTTCAGATAGCACTCAATGCAAAGGCTCTAGCTGCAAATATTGGTGTGAGAGCTAATTCAATCAAGGAAACACTGCATGTTGGTGAAGCGCATATTGAAGAAGAATCAGCTGAGTGGTTCTTGTGGGAGAACAACTCCATTTGGCTCACTAACTTCACACACCATCAGGCTTCCAAGCAGCTCTCAAGGAAACTCAGTTTTCACACTCTAGGCTTAATGCCCTTTGAGTGCATTATCTAGGAAAGAACCTGGTAGAGCATATCACACAAACCAATGCTCCACATGCGGGTTTCACATGCCACCAACTCCACATTCACAGACAACTTCAGCGCCAAAGCCATTTTCAGATAGCCCTCAATACAAAGGCTCTAGGCCCAAATATTGGTGTGAGAGCTAATTCAATCAAGGAAACACTGCATGTTGGTGAAGCGCATATTGAAGAAGAATCAGCCGAGTGGTTCTTGTGGGAGAACAACTCCATTTGGCTCACTAACTTCACACACCATCAGGCTTCCAAGCAGCTCTCAAGGAAACTCAGTTTTCACACTCTAGGCTTAATGCCCTTTGAGTGCATTATGCAGGAATGAACCTGGTAGAGCATCCCACACAAACCAATGCTCCACATGCGGGTTTCACATGCCACCAACTCCACATTCACAGACAACTTCAGCGCCAAAGCCATTTTCAGATAGCCCTCAATGCAAAGGCTCTAGGCGCAAATATTGGTGTGAGAGCTAATTCAATCAAGGAAACACTGCATGATGGTGAAGGGCATATTGAAGAAGAATCAGCCGATTGGTTCTTGTGGGAGATCACCTCCATTTGGCTCACTAACTTCACACACCATCAGGCTTCCAAGCAGCTCTCAAGGAAACTCAGTTTTCACACTCTAGGCTTAATGCCCTTTGAGTGCATTATGTAGGAATGAACCTGGTAGAGCATCCCACACAAACCAATGCTCCACATGCGGGTTTCACATGCCACCAACTCCACATTCACAGACAACTTCAGCGCCAAAGCCATTTTCAGATAGCCCTCAATACATAGGCTCTAGGCGCAAATATTGGTGTGAGAGCTAATTCAATCAAGGAAACACTGCATGTTGGTGAAGCGCATATTGAAGAAGAATCAGCCGAGTGATTCTTGTGGGAGAACACCTCCATTTGGCTGACTAACTTCACACACCATCAGGCTTCCAAGCAGCTCTCAAGGAAACTCAGTTTTCACACTCTAGGCTTAATGCCCTTTGAGTGCATTATCTAGGAAAGAACCTGGTAGAGCATCCCGCACAAACCAATGCTCCACATGCGGGTTTCACATGCCACCAACTCCACATTCACAGACAACTTCAGCGCCAAAGCCATTTTCAGATAGCCCTCAATGCAAAGGCTCTAGGCCCAAATATTGGTGTGAGAGCTAATTCAATCAAGGAAACACTGCATGTTGGTGAAGCGCATATTGAAGAAGAATCAGCCGAGTGGTTCTTGTGGGAGAACAACTCCATTTGGCTCACTAACTTCACACACCATCAGGCTTCCAAGCAGCTCTCAAGGAAACTCAGTTTTCACACTCTAGGCTTAATGCCCTTTGAGTGTCTACGACTGAAATGAAGCTTGGTGAGCTTCCCGCACAAACTAATGCTCCACATGCGGGTTTCACATGCCACCAACTCCACATTCAAAGACAACTTCAGCGCCAAAGAGGTTTTCAGAGAGCACTCAATGCAAAGGCTCTAGGCACAAATATTGGTGTGAGAGCTAATTCAATCAAGGAAACACTGCATGTTGGTGAAGCGCATATTGAAGAAGAATCAGCCGAGTGGTTCTTGTGGGAGAACAACTCCATTTGGCTCACTAACTTCACACACCATCAGGCTTCCAAGCAGCTCTCAAGGAAACTCAGTTTTCACACTCTAGGCTTAATGCCATTTGAGTGCATTATGTAGGAATGAACCTGGTAGAGCATCCCACACAAACCAATGCTCCACATGCGGGTTTCACATGCCACCAACTCCACATTCACAGACAACTTCAGCGCCAAAGCCATTTTCAGATAGCCCTCAATGCAAAGGCTCTAGGCCGAAAATATTGATGTGAGAGCTAATTCAATCAAGGAAACACTGCATGTTGGTGAAGCGCATATTGAAGAAGAATCAGCCGAGTGGTTCTTGTGGGAGAACACCTCCATTTGGCTCACTAACTTCACACACCATCAGGCTTCCAAGCAGCTCTCAAGGAAACTCAGTTTTCACACTCTAGGCTTAATGCCCTTTGAGTGCATTATGTAGGAATGAACCTGGTAGAGCATCCCACACAAACCAATGCTCCACATGCGGGTTTCACATGCCACCAACTCCACATTCACAGACAACTTCAGCGCCAAAGCCATTTTCAGATAGCCCTCAATGCAAAGGCTCTAGGCGCAAATATTGGTGTGAGAGCTAATTCAATCAAGAAAACACTGCATGTTGGTGAAGCGCATATTGAAGAAGAATCAGCTGAGTGGTTCTTGTGGGAGAACAACTCCATTTGGCTCACTAACTTCACACACCATCAGGCTTCCATGCAGCTCTCAAGGAAACTCAGTTTTCACACTCTAGGCTTAATGCCCTTTGAGTGCATTATCTAGGAATGAACCTGGTAGAGCATTACACACAAACCAATGCTCCACATGCGGGTTTCACATGCCACCAACTCCACATTCACAGACAACTTCAGCGCCAAAACCGTTTTCAGATAGCCCTCAATGCAAAGGCTCTACACGCAAATATTGGTGTGAGAGCTAATTCAATCAAGGAAACACTGCATGTTGGTGAAGCGCATATTGAAGAAGAATCAGCAGAGTGGTTCTTGTGGGAGAACACCTCCATTTGGCTCACTAACTTCACACACCATCAGGCTTCCATGCAGCTCTCAAGGAAACTCAGTTTTCACACTCTAGGCTTAATACCCTTTGAGTGCCTAGGACTGAAATGAAACTTGGTGAGCTTCCCGCACAAACCAATGCTCCACATGCGGGTTTCACATGCCACCAACTCCACATTCACAGACAACTTCAGCGCCACAGTCGTTTTCAGATAGCATTCAATGCAAAGGCTCCAGGGCCAAATATTGATGTGAGAGCTAATTCAATCAAGGAAACACTGCATGTTGGTGATGCGCATATTGAAGAAGAATCAGCAGCGTGGTTCTTGTGGGAGAACAACTCCATTTGGCTCACTAACTTCACACACCATCAGGCTTCCAAGCAGCTCTCAAGGAAACTCAGTTTTCACACTCTAGGCTTAATGCCCTTTGAGTGCCTACGACTGAAATGAAGCTTGGTGAGCTTCCCGCACCAACCAATGCTCTACAGGCGGGTTTCACATGCCACCAACTCCACATTCACAGACAACTATAGCGCCACAACCGTTTTCAGATAGCACTCAATGCAAAGGCTCTAGCTGCAAATATTGGTGTGAGAGCTAATTCAATCAAGGAAACACTGCATGTTGGTGAAGCGCATATTGAAGAAGAATCAGCTGAGTGGTTCTTGTGGGAGAACAACTCCATTTGGCTCACTAACTTCACACACCATCAGGCTTCCAAGCAGCTCTCAAGGAAACTCAGTTTTCACACTCTAGGCTTAATGCCCTTTGAGTGCATTATCTAGGAAAGAACCTGGTAGAGCATATCACACAAACCAATGCTCCACATGCGGGTTTCACATGCCACCAACTCCACATTCACAGACAACTTCAGCGCCAAAGCCATTTTCAGATAGCCCTCAATACAAAGGCTCTAGGCGCAAATATTGGTGTGAGAGCTAATTCAATCAAGGAAACACTGCATGTTGGTGAAGCGCATATTGAAGAAGAATCAGCCGAGTGGTTCTTGTGGGAGAACAACTCCATTTGGCTCACTAACTTCACACACCATCAGGCTTCCAAGCAGCTCTCAAGGAAAGTCAGTTTTCACACTCTAGGCTAAATGCCCTTTGAGTGCATTATGTAGGAATGCACCTGGTAGAGCATCCCACACGAACCAATGCTCCACATGCGGGTTTCACATGCCACCAACTCCACATTCACAGACAACTTCAGCGCCAAAGCCATTTTCAGATAGCCCTCAATGCAAAGGCTCTAGGCGCAAATATTGGTGTGAGAGCGAATTCAATCAAGAAAACACTGCATGTTGGTGAAGCGCATATTGAAGAAGAATCAGCCGAGTGGTTCTTGTGGGAGAATAACTATATTTGGCTCACTAACTTTACACACCATCAGGCTTCCATGCAGCTCTCAAGGAAACTCAGTTTTCACACTCTAGGCTTAATGCCCTTTGAGTGCCTACGACTGAAATGAAGCTTGGTGAGCTTCCCGCACAAACTAATGCTCCACATGCGGGTTTCACATGCCACCAACTCCACATTCAAAGACAACTTCAGCGCCAAAGAGGTTTTCAGAGAGCACTCAATGCAAAGGCTCTAGGCGAAAATATTGATGTGAGAGCTAATTCAATCAAGGAAACACTGCATGTTGGTGAAGCGCATATTGAAGAAGAATCAGCCGAGTGGTTCTTGTGGGAGAACACCTCCATTTGGCTCACTAACTTCACACACCATCAGGCTTCCAAGCAGCTCTCAAGGAAACTCAGTTTTCACACTCTAGGCTTAATGCCCTTTGAGTGCATTATGTAGGAATGAACCTGGTAGAGCATCCCACACAAACCAATGCTCCACATGCGGGTTT
The DNA here is from genome assembly GCF_030435755.1 of Ochotona princeps. Lineage (NCBI taxonomy): Eukaryota > Metazoa > Chordata > Mammalia > Lagomorpha > Ochotonidae > Ochotona > Ochotona princeps. Next base: position 64,250 of record NW_026700407.1, on the reverse strand, counting down.
CACATGCCACCAACTCCACATTCACAGACAACTTCAGCGCCAAAGCCATTTTCAGATAGCCCTCAATGCAAAGGCTCTAGGCGCAAATATTGGTGTGAGAGCTAATTCAATCAAGAAAACACTGCATGTTGGTGAAGCGCATATTGAAGAAGAATCAGCTGAGTGGTTCTTGTGGGAGAACAACTCCATTTGGCTCACTAACTTCACACACCATCAGGCTTCCATGCAGCTCTCAAGGAAACTCAGTTTTCACACTCTAGGCTTAATGCCCTTTGAGTGCATTATCTAGGAATGAACCTGGTAGAGCATTACACACAAACCAATGCTCCACATGCGGGTTTCACATGCCACCAACTCCACATTCACAGACAACTTCAGCGCCAAAGCCATTTTCAGATAGCCCTCAATACAAAGGCTCTAGGCGCAAATATTGGTGTGAGAGCTAATTCAATCAAGGAAACACTGCATGTTGGTGAAGCGCATATTGAAGAAGAATCAGCCGAGTGGTTCTTATGGGAGAACAACTCCATTTGGCTCACTAACTTCACACACCATCAGGCTTCCAAGCAGCTCTCAAGGAAACTCAGTTTTCACACTCTAGGCTTAATGCCCTTTGAGTGCATTATCTAGGAAAGAAGCTGGTAGAGCATCCCACACAAACCAATGCTCCACATGCGGGTTTCACATGCCACCAACTCCACATTCACAGACAACTTCAGCGCCAAAACCGTTTTCAGATAGCCCTCAATGCAAAGGCTCTACACGCAAATATTGGTGTGAGAGCTAATTCAATCAAGGAAACACTGCATGTTGGTGAAGCGCATATTGAAGAAGAATCAGCAGAGTGGTTCTTGTGGGAGAACACCTCCATTTGGCTCACTAACTTCACACACCATCAGGCTTCCATGCAGCTCTCAAGGAAACTCAGTTTTCACACTCTAGGCTTAATACCCTTTGAGTGCCTAGGACTGAAATGAAACTTGGTGAGCTTCCCGCACAAACCAATGCTCCACATGCGGGTTTCACATGCCACCAACTCCACATTCACAGACAACTTCAGCGCCACAGTCGTTTTCAGATAGCATTCAATGCAAAGGCTCCAGGGCCAAATATTGATGTGAGAGCTAATTCAATCAAGGAAACACTGCATGTTGGTGATGCGCATATTGAAGAAGAATCAGCAGCGTGGTTCTTGTGGGAGAACAACTCCATTTGGCTCACTAACTTCACACACCATCAGGCTTCCAAGCAGCTCTCAAGGAAACTCAGTTTTCACACTCTAGGCTTAATGCCCTTTGAGTGCCTACGACTGAAATGAAGCTTGGTGAGCTTCCCGCACCAACCAATGCTCTACAGGCGGGTTTCACATGCCACCAACTCCACATTCACAGACAACTATAGCGCCACAACCGTTTTCAGATAGCACTCAATGCAAAGGCTCTAGCTGCAAATATTGGTGTGAGAGCTAATTCAATCAAGGAAACACTGCATGTTGGTGAAGCGCATATTGAAGAAGAATCAGCTGAGTGGTTCTTGTGGGAGAACAACTCCATTTGGCTCACTAACTTCACACACCATCAGGCTTCCAAGCAGCTCTCAAGGAAACTCAGTTTTCACACTCTAGGCTTAATGCCCTTTGAGTGCATTATCTAGGAAAGAACCTGGTAGAGCATATCACACAAACCAATGCTCCACATGCGGGTTTCACATGCCACCAACTCCACATTCACAGACAACTTCAGCGCCAAAGCCATTTTCAGATAGCCCTCAATACAAAGGCTCTAGGCGCAAATATTGGTGTGAGAGCTAATTCAATCAAGGAAACACTGCATGTTGGTGAAGCGCATATTGAAGAAGAATCAGCCGAGTGGTTCTTGTGGGAGAACAACTCCATTTGGCTCACTAACTTCACACACCATCAGGCTTCCAAGCAGCTCTCAAGGAAACTCAGTTTTCACACTCTAGGCTAAATGCCCTTTGAGTGCATTATGTAGGAATGCACCTGGTAGAGCATCCCACACGAACCAATGCTCCACATGCGGGTTTCACATGCCACCAACTCCACATTCACAGACAACTTCAGCGCCAAAGCCATTTTCAGATAGCCGTCAATGCAAAGGCTCTAGGCGCAAATATTGGTGTGAGAGCGAATTCAATCAAGAAAACACTGCATGTTGGTGAAGCGCATATTGAAGAAGAATCAGCCGAGTGGTTCTTGTGGGAGAATAACTATATTTGGCTCACTAACTTTACACACCATCAGGCTTCCATGCAGCTCTCAAGGAAACTCAGTTTTCACACTCTAGGCTTAATGCCCTTTGAGTGCCTACGACTGAAATGAAGCTTGGTGAGCTTCCCGCACAAACTAATGCTCCACATGCGGGTTTCACATGCCACCAACTCCACATTCAAAGACAACTTCAGCGCCAAAGAGGTTTTCAGAGAGCACTCAATGCAAAGGCTCTAGGCACAAATATTGGTGTGAGAGCTAATTCAATCAAGGAAACACTGCATGTTGGTGAAGCGCATATTGAAGAAGAATCAGCCGAGTGGTTCTTGTGGGAGAACAACTCCATTTGGCTCACTAACTTCACACACCATCAGGCTTCCAAGCAGCTCTCAAGGAAACTCAGTTTTCACACTCTAGGCTTAATGCCCTTTGAGTGCATTATGTAGGAATGAACCTGGTAGAGCATCCCACACAAACCAATGCTCCACATGCGGGTTTCACATGCCACCAACTCCACATTCACAGACAACTTCAGCGCCAAAGCCATTTTCAGATAGCCCTCAATGCAAAGGCTCTAGGCGAAAATATTGATGTGAGAGCTAATTCAATCAAGGAAACACTGCATGTTGGTGAAGCGCATATTGAAGAAGAATCAGCCGAGTGGTTCTTGTGGGAGAACAACTCCATTTGGCTCACTAACTTCACACACCATCAGGCTTCCAAGCAGCTCTCAAGGAAACTCAGTTTTCACACTCTAGGCTTAATGCCCTTTGAGTGCATTATGTAGGAATGAACCTGGTAGAGCATCCCACACAAACCAATGCTCCACATGCGGGTTTCACATGCCACCAACTCCACATTCACAGACAACTTCAGCGCCAAAGCCATTTTCAGATAGCCCTCAATGCAAAGGCTCTAGGCCGAAATATTGGTGTGAAAGCTAATTCAATCAAGGAAACACTGCATGTTGGTGAAGCGCATATTGAAGAAGAATCAGCCGAGTGGTTCTTGTGGGAGAACAACTCCATTTGGCTCACTAACTTCACACACCATCAGGCTTCCATGCAGCTCTCAAGGAAACTCAGTTTTCACACTCTAGGCTTAATGCCCTTTGAGTGCGTTATCTAGGAATGAACCTGGTAGAGCATCCCACACAAACCAATGCTCCACATGCGGGTTTCACATGCCACCAACTCCACATTCACAGACAACTTCAGCGCCAAAGCCATTTTCAGATAGCCCTCAATGCAAAGGCTCTAGGCGCAAATATTAGTGTGAGAGCGAATTCAATCAAGAAAACACTGCATGTTGGTGAAGCGCATATTGAAGAAGAATCAGCCGAGTGGTTCTTGTGGGAGAATAACTATATTTGGCTCACTAACTTCACACACCATCAGGCTTCCAAACAGCTCTCAAGGAAACTCAGTTTTCACACTCTAGGCTTAATGCCCTTTGAGTGCCTAAGATTGAAATGAAGCTTGGTGAGCTTCCCGCACAAACTAATGCTCCACATGCGGGTTTCACACGCCACCAACTCCACATTCACAGACAACTTCAGCGCCAAAGCCATTTTCAGATAGCCCTCAATGCAAAGGCTCTAGACGCAAATATTGGTGTGAGAGCTAATTCAATCAAGGAAACACTGCATGTTGGTGAAGCGCATATTGAAGAAGAATCAGCCGAGTGGTTCTTGTGGGAGAAAAACTCCATTTGGCTCACTAACTTCACACACCATCAGGCTTCCAAGCAGCTCTCAAGGAAACTCAGTTTTCACACTCGAGGCTTAATGCCCTTTGAGTGCATTATGTAGGAATGAACCTGGTAGAGCATCCCACACAAACCAATGCTCCACATGCGGGTTTCACATGCCACCAACTCCACATTCACAGACAACTTCAGCGCCAAAGCCATTTTCAGATAGCCCTCAATGCAAAGGCTCTAGGTGTAAATATTGGTGTGAGAGCTAATTCAAACAAGGAAACACTGCATGTTGGTGAAGCGCATATTGAAGAAGAATCAGCCGAGTGGTTCTTGTGGGAGAACAACTCCATTTGGCTCACTAACTTCACACACCATCAGGCTTCCAAGCAGCTCTCAAGGAAACTCAGTTTTCACACTCTAGGCTTAATGCCCTTTGAGTGCATTATCTAGGAAAGAACCTGGTAGAGCATCCCACACAAACCAATGCTCCACATGCGGGTTTCACATGCCACCAACTCCACATTCACAGACAACTTCAGCGCCAAAGCCATTTTCAGATAGCCGTCAATGCAAAGGCTCTAGGCGAAAATATTGGTGTGAGAGCTAATTCAATCAAGGAAACACTGCATGTTGGTGAAGCGCATATTGAAGAAGAATCAGCAGAGTGGTTCGTGTGGGAGAACAACTCCACTTGACTCACTAACTTCACACACCATCAGGCTTCCAAGCAGCTCTCAAGGAAACTCAGTTTTCACACTCTAGGCTTAATGCCCTTTGAGTGCCTAGGACTGAAATGAAACTTGGTGAGCTTCCCGCACAAACTAATGCTCCACAGGCGGGTTTCACATGCCACCAACTCCACATTCACAGACAACTTCAGCGCCAAAGCCATTTTCAGATAGCACTCAATGCAAAGGCTCTAGGCGCAAATATTGGTGTGAGAGCTAATTCAATCAAGAAAACACTGCATGTTGGTGAAGCGCATATTGAAGAAGAATCAGCCGAGTGGATCTTGTGGGAGAACAACTCCATTTGGCTCACTAACTTCACACACCATCAGGCTTCCAAGCAGCTCTCAAGGAAACTCAGTTTTCACACTCTAGGCTTAATGCCCTTTGAGTGCATTATGTAGGAATGAACCTGGTAGAGCATCCCACACAAACCAATGCTCCACATGCGGGTTTCACATGCCACCAACTCCACATTCACAGACAACTTCAGCGCCAAAGCCATTTTCAGATAGCCCTCAATGCAAAGGCTCTAGGCGAAAATATTGATGTGAGAGCTAATTCAATCAAGGAAACACTGCATGTTGGTGAAGCGCATATTGAAGAAGAATCAGCCGAGTGGTTCTTGTGGGAGAACACCTCCATTTGGCTGACTAACTTCACACACCATCAGGCTTCCAAGCAGCTCTCAAGGAAACTCAGTTTTCACACTCTAGGCTTAATGCCCTTTGAGTGCATTATCTAGGAAAGAACCTGGTAGAGAATCCCATACGATCCAATGCTCCACATGCGGGTTTCACATGCCACCAACTCCACATTCACAGACAACTTCAGCGCCAAAGCCATTTTCAGATAGCCCTCAATGCAAAGGCTCTAGGCAAAAAATATTGGTGTGAGAGCTAATTCAATCAAGGAAACACTGCATGTTGGTGAAGCGCATATTGAAGAAGAATCAGCCGAGTGGTTCTTGTGGGAGAACAACTCCATTTGGCTCACTAACTTCACACACCATCAGGCTTCCATGCAGCTCTCAAGGAAACTCAGTTTTCACACTCTAGGCTTAATGCCCTTTGAGTGCATTATGTAGGAATTTACCTGGTACAGCATCCCACACAAACTAATGCTCCACATGCGGGTTTCACATGCCACCAACTCCACATTCACAGACAACTTCAGCGCCAAAGCCATTTTCAGATAGCCCTCAACGCAAAGGCTCTAGGCGCAAATATTGGTGTGAGAGCTAATTCAATCAAGGAAACACTGCATGTTGGTGAAGCGCATATTAAAGAAGAATCAGCCGAGTGGTTCTTGTGGGAGAACACCTACATTTGGCTCACTAACTTCACACACCATCAGGCTTCCATGCAGCTCTCAAGGAAACTCAGTTTTCACACTCTAGGCTTAATGCCCTTTGAGTGCCTAGCAATGAAATGCACCTGGTAGAGCATCCCACACAAACCAATGCTCCACAGGCGGGTTTCACATGCCACCAACTCCACATTCACAGACAACTTCAGCGCCAAAGCCATTTTCAGATAGCCCTCAATGCAAAGGCTCTAGGCCGAAATATTGGTGTGAGAGGTAATTCAATCAAGGAAACACTGCATGTTGGTGAAGCGCATATTGAAGAAGGATCAGCTGAATATTTCTTGTGGGAGAACAACTCCATTTGGCTCACTAACTTCACACACCATCAGGCTTCCAAGCAGCTCTCAAGGAAACTCAGTTTTCACACTCTAGGCTTAATGCCCTTTGAGTGCCTAGGACTGAAATGAAGCTTGGTGAGCTTGCCGCACAAACGAATGCTCCACATGCGGGTTTCACATGCCACCAACTCCACATTCACAGACAACTTCAGCGCCAAAGCCATTTTCAGATAGCACTCAATGTAAAGGCTCCAGGGCCAAATATTGTTGTGAGAGCTAATTCAATCAAGGAAACACTGCATGTTGGTGATGTGCATATTGAAGAAGAATCAGCAGCGTTGTTCTTGTGGGAGAACAACTCCATTTGGCTCACTAACTTCACACACCATCAGGCTTCCAAGCAGCTCTCAAGGAAACTCAGTTTTCACACTCTAGGCTTAATGCCCTTTGAGTGCCTAGGACTGAAATGCAGCTTGGTGAGCATCCCACACAAACCAATGCTCCACAAGCGGGTTTCACATGCCACCAACTCCACATTCACAGGCAACTTCAGCGCCAAAGCCATTTTCAGATAGCCCTCAATGCAAAGGCTCTAGACGCAAATATTTGTGTGAGAGCTAATTCAATCTAGGAAACACTGCATGTTGGTGAAGCGCATATTGAAGAAGGATCAGCCGAGTGGTTCTTGTGGGAGAACAACTCCATTTGGCTCACTAACTTCACACACCATCAGGCTTCCAAGCAGCTCTCAAGGAAACTCAGTTTTCACACTCTATGCTTAGTGCCCTTTCACTGCATTATCTAGGAATGAATCTGGTAGAGCATCCCACACAAAAGGATGTTCCACATGCGGGTTTCACATGCCACCAACTCCACATTCTCAGGCAACTTCAGCGCCACAGCCGCTTTCAGATAGCCATCAATGCAAAGGCTCTAGACGCAAATATTGGTGTGAGAGCTAATTTAATCAAGGAAACACTGCATGTTGGTGAAGGGCATATTGAAGAAGGATCAGCCGAGTGGTTCTTGTGGGAGAACAACTCGATTTGGCTCACTAACTTCACGCACCATGAGGCTTCCAAGCAGCTCTCAAGGAAACTCAGTTTTTACACTCTATGCTTAGTGCCCTTTGAGTGTCTACGACTGAAATGCAGCTTGGTGAGCATCCCACACAAATGAATGCTCCACATGCGGGTTTCACATGCCACCAACTCCACATTCACAGGCAACTTCAGCGCCACATCCGTTTTCAGATAGCCCTCAATGCAAAGGCTCTAGACGCAAATATTGTGTGAGAGCTAATTCAATCAAGGAAACACTGCATGATGGTGAAGGGCATATTGAAGAAAGATCAGCTGAGTGGTTCTTGTGGGAGAACAACTCCATTTGGCTCACTAACTTCACACACCATCAGGCTTCCAAGCAGCTCTCAAGGAAACTCAGTTTTCACACTCTATGCTTAGTGCCCTTTGGGTGCATTATCTAGGAATGAACCTGGTAGAGCATCCCACACAAACGAATACTCCACAGGCGGGCAGCGCCAAAGCCATTTTCAGATAGCCCTCAATGCAAAGGCTCTAGACGCAAATATTGGTGTGAGAGCTAATTCAATCAAGGAAACACTGCATGTTGGTGAAGGGCATATTGAAGAATGATCAGCTGAGTGGTTCTTGTGGGAGAACAACTCCCTTTGGCTCACTAACTTCACACACCATCAGGCTTCCATGCAGCTCTCAAGGAAACTCAGTTTTCACACTCTAGGCTTAGTGCCTTTTGAGTGCCTAGGACTGAAATGAAGCTTGGTGAGCATCCCACACAAACGAATGCTCCACCTGCGGGTTTCACATGCCACCAACTCCACATTCACAGGCAACTTCAGCGCCACAGCTGTTTTCAGATAGCCCTCAATGCAAAGGCTCTAGACGCAAATATTGGTGTGAGAGCTAATTCATTCAAGGAAACACTGCATGTTGGTGAAGGGCATATTGAAGAAGGATCAGCCGAGTGGTTCTTGTGGGAGAACAACTCCATTTGGCTCACTAACTTCACACACCATCAGGCTTCCAAGCAGCTCTCAAGGAAACTCAGTTTTCACACTCTAGGCTTAATGCCCTTTGAGTGCATTATGTAGGAATGAACCTGGTAGAGCATCCCACACCTATGAATGCTCCACATGCGGGTTTCACATGCCACCAACTCCACATTCACAGGCAACTTCAGCGCCACAGCCATTTTCAGATAGCCCTCAATGCAAAGGCTCTAGACGCAAATATTGGTGTGAGAGCTAATTCAATCAAGGAAACATTGCATGATGGTGAAGGGCATATTGAAGAAGGATCAGCCGAGTGGTTCTTGTGGGAGAACAACTCCATTTGGCTCACTAACTTCACACACCATCAGGCTTCCAAGCAGCTCTCAAGGAAACTCAGGTTTCACACTTTATGCTTAGTGCCCTTTGAGTGCCTAGGACTGAAATGAAGCTTGGTGAGCATCCCACACAAACCAATGCTCCACATGCGGGTTTCACATGCCACCAACTCCACATTCACAGACAACTTCAGCGCCAAAGCCGTTTTCAGATAGCCCTCAATGCAAAGGCTCTAGACGCAAATATTTGTGTGAGAGCTATTTCAATCTAGGAAACACTGCATGTTGGTGAAGGGCATATTGAGGAAGGATCAGCCGAGTGGTTCTTGTGGGAGAACAACTCCATTTGGCTCACTAACTTCACACACCATCAGGCTTCCAAGCAGCTCTCAAGGAAACTCAGTTTTCACACTCTATGCTTAGTGCCCTTTCACTGAATTATCTAGGAATGAATCTGGTAGAGCATCCCACACAAAAGGATGTTCCACATGCGGGTTTCACATGCCACCAACTCCACATTCTCAGGCAACTTCAGCGCCACCGCCGTTTTCAGATAGCCCTCAATGCAAAGGCTCTAGACGCAAATATTGGTGTGAGAGCTAATTTAATCAAGGAAACACTGCATGTTGGTGAAGGGCATATTGAAGAAGGATCAGCCGAGTGGTTCTTGTGGGAGAACAACTAAATTTGGCTCACTAACTTCACGCACCATGAGGCTTCCAAGCAGCTCTCAAGGAAACTCAGATTTTACACTCTATGCTTAGTGCCCTTTGAGTCCCTAGGACTGAAATGCAGCTTGGTGAGCATCCCACACAAATGAATGCTCCACATGCGGGTTTCACATGCCACCAACTCCACATTCACAGGCAACTTCAGCGCCACAGCCGTTTTCAGATAGCCCTCAATGCAAAGGCTCTAGACGCAAATATTGGTGTGAGAGCTAATTCAATCAAGGAAACACTGCATGATGGTGAAGGGCATATTGAAGAAGAATCAGCCGAGTGGTTCTTGTGGGAGAACAACTCCATTTGGCTCACTAACTTCACACACCATCAGGCTTCCAAGCAGCTCTCAAGGAAACTCAGTTTTCACACTCTATGCTTAGTGCCCTTTCACTGCATTATCTAGGAATGAACCTGGTAGAGCATCCCACACAAACGAATGCTCCACATGCGGGTTTCACATGCCACCAACTCCACATTCACAGGCAACTTCAGCGCCACAGTCGTTTTCAGATAGCCCTCAATGCAAAGGCTCTAGAAGCAAATATTGGTGTGAGAGCTAATTCATTCAAGGAAACACTGCATGTTGGTGAAGGGCATATTGAAGAAAGATCAGCTGAGTGGTTCTTGTGGGAGAACAACTCCATTTGGCTCACTACCTTCACACACCATCAGGCTTCCAAGCAGCTCTCAAGGAAACTCAGTTTTCACACTCTATGCTTAGTGCCCTTTGGGTGCATTATCTAGGAATGAACCTGGTAGAGCATCCCACACAAACGAATACTCCACAGGCGGGCAGCGCCAAAGCCATTTTCAGATAGCCCTCAATGCAAAGGCTCTAGACGCAAATATTGGTGTGAGAGATAATTCAATCAAGGAAACAATGCATGTTGGTGAAGGGCATATTGAAGAATGATCAGCTGAGTGGTTCTTGTGGGAGAACAACTCCCTTTGGCTCACTCTCTTCACACACCATCAGGCTTCCAAGCAGCTCTCAAGGAAACTCAGTTTTTACACTCTATGCTTAGTGCCTTTTGAGTGCCTAGGACTGAAATGAAGCTTGGTGAGCATCCCACACAAACGAATGCTCCACCTGCGGGTTTCACATGCCACCAACTCCACATTCACAGGCAACTTCAGCTCCACAGCTGTTTTCAGATAGCCCTCAATGCAAAGGCTCTAGACGCAAATATTGGTGTGAGAGCTAATTCATTCAAGGAAACACTGCATGTTGGTGAAGGGCATATTGAAGAAGGATCAGCCGAGTGGTTCTTGTGGGAGAACAACTCCATTTGGCTCACTAACTTCACACACCATCAGGCTTCCAAGCAGCTCTCAAGGAAACTCAGTTTTCACACTCTAGGCTTAATGCCCTTTGAGTGCATTATGTAGGAATGAACCTGGTAGAGCATCCCACACCTATGAATGCTTCACATGCGGGTTTCACATGCCACCAACTCCACATTCACAGACAACTTCAGCGCCAAAGCCATTTTCAGATAGCCGTCAATGCAAAGGCTCTAGGCGCAAATATTGGTGTGAGAGCTAATTCAATCAAGGAAACACTGCATGTTGGTGAAGCGCATATTGAAGAAGGATCAGCAGAGTGGTTCTTGTGGGAGAACAACTCCATTTGATTCACTAACTTCACACACCATCAGGCTTCCAAGCAGCTCTCAAGGAAACTCAGTTTTCACACTCTATGCTTAGTGCCCTTTGAATGCCTAGGACTGAAATGAATCTTGGTGAGCATCCCACACAAATGAATGCTCCACATGCGGGTTTCACATGCCACCAACTCCACATTCACAGGCAACTTCAGCGCCACAGCCGTTTTCAGACAGCCCTCAATGCAACGGCTCTAGACGCAAATATTGGTGTGAGAGCTAATTCAATCAAGGAAACACTGCATGATGGTGAAGGGCATATTGAAGAAGGATCAGCCGAGTGGTTCTTGCGGGAGAACAACTCCATTTGGCTCACTAACTTCACACACCATCAGGCTTCCAAGCAGCTCTCAAGGAAACTCAGTTTTCACACTCTATGCTTAGTGCCCTTTCACTGCATTATCTAGGAATGAACCTGGTAGAGCATCCCACACAAACGAATGCTCCACATGCGGGCAGCGCCAAAGCCATTTTCAGATAGCCCTCAATGCAAAGGCTCTAGACGCAAATATTGGTGTCAGAGCTAATTCAATCAAGGAAACATTGCATGTTGGTGAAGCGCATATTGAAGAAGAATCAGCATAATGGTTCTTGTGGGAGAACAACTCCATTTGACTCACTAACTTCACACACCATCAGGCTTCCAAGCAGCTCTCAAGGAAACTCAGTTTTCACACTCTAGTCTTAATGCCCTTTGAGTGCCTAAGACTGAAATGAAGCTTGGTGAGCTTCCCGCACAAACTAATGCTCCACTGGCGGGTTTCACATGCCACCAACTTCACATTCACAGACAACTTCAGCGCCAAAGCCGTTTGCAGATAGCACTCAATGCAAAGGCTCCAGGGCCAAATATTGGTGTGAGAGCTAATTCAATCAAAGAAACACTGCATGTTGGTGATGCGCATATTGAAGAAGAATCAACAGCGTGGTTCTTGTGGGAGAACAACTCCATTTGGCTCACTAACTTCACACACCATCAGGCTTCCAAGCAGCTCTCAAGGAAACTCAGTTTTCACACTCTATGCTTAGTGCCCTTTCACTGCATTATCTAGGAATGAACCTGGTAGAGCATCCCACACAAACGAATGCTCTACATGCGGGTTTCACATGCCACCAACTCCACATTCTCATGCAACTTCGGCGATACAGCAATTTTCAGATAGCCCTCAATGCAAAGGCTCTAGACGCAAATATTGGTGTGAGAGGTAATTCAATCAAGGAAACACTGCATGTTGGTGAAGGGCATATTGAAGAAGAATCAGCCGGGTAGTTCTTGTCGGAGAACAACTCCATTTGGCTCACTAACTTCACACACCATCAGGCTTCCAAGCAGCTCTCAAGGAAACTCAGTTTTCACACTCTATGCTTAGTGCCCTTTGAGTGCCTTATCTAGGAATGAACCTGGTAGAGCATCCCACACAAACGAATGCTCCACATGCGGGTTTCACATGCCACCAACTCCACATTCTCATGCAACTTCAGCGCCACAGCCATTTTCAGATAGCCCTCAATGCAAAGGCTCTAGACGCAAATATTGGTGTGAGAGCTAATTCAATCAAGGAAACACTGCATGTTGGTGAAGCGCATATTGAAGCAGAATCAGCCGAGTGGTTCTTGTGGGACAACAACTCCATTTGGCTCACTGACTTCACACACCATCAGACTTCCAAGCAGCTCTCAAGGAAACTCAGTTTTCACACTCTATGCTTAGTGCCCTTTGAGTGCCTAGGACTGAAATGAAGCTTGGTGAGCATCCCACACAAACGAATGCTCCACATGCGGGTTTCACATGCCACTAACTCCACATTCACAGGCAACTTCAGCGCCACAGCCGTTTTCAGATAGCCCTCAATGCAAAGGCTCTAGATGCAAATATTGGTGTGAGAGCTAATTCAATCAAGGAAACACTGCATGTTGGTGAAGCGCATGTTGAAGAAGAATCAGCCGAGTGGTTCTTGTGGGAGAACAACTCCATTTGGCTCACTAACTTCACACACCATCAGGGTTCCAAGCAGCTCTCAAGGAAACTCAGTTTTCACACTCTAGGCTTAATGCCCTTTGAGTGCATTATGTAGGAATGAACCTGGTAGAGCATCCCACACAAACCAATGCTCCACATGCGGCTTTCACATGCCACCAACTCCACATTCACAGACAACTTCAGCGCCACAGCCGTTTTCAGATAGCCCTCAATGCAAAGGCTCTAGACACAAATATTGGTGTGAGAGCTAATTCAATCAAGGAAACACTGCATGTTGGTGAAGCGCATATTGAAGAAGAATCAGCCGAGTGGTTCTTGTGGGAGAACAACTCCCTTTGGCTCACTAACTTCACACACCATCAGGCTTCCAAGCAGCTCTCAAGGAAACTCAGTTTTCACACTCTAGGCTTAATGCCCTTTGAGTGCCTAGGACTGAAATGAACCTGGTAGAGCATCCCACACAAACCAATGCTCCACATGCGGCTTTCACATGCCACCAACTCCACATTCACAGACAACTTCAGCGCCAAAGCCGTTTTCAGGTAGCCCTCAATGCAAAGGCTCCAGGCCCAAATATTGGTGTGAGAGCTAATTCAATCAAGGAAACACTGCATGTTGGTGAAGCGCATATTGAAGAAGAATCAGCCGAGTGGTTCTTGTGGGAGAACAACTCCATTTGTCTCACTAACTTCACACACCATCAGGCTTCCATGCAGCTCTCAAGGAAACTGAGTTTTCACACTCTAGGCTTAATGCCGTTTGAGTGCATTATGTAGGAATGAACCTGGTAGAGCATCCCACAGAAAAGAATGTTCCACATGCGGGTTTCACATGCCACCAACTCCACATTCACAGGCAACTTCAGCGCCAAAGCCGTTTTCAGATAGCCCTCAATGCAAAGGCTCTAGACGCAAATATTGGTGTGAGAGCTAATTCAATCAAGGAAGCACTGCATGTTGGTGAAGCGCATATTGAAGAAGAATCAGCCGAGTGGTTCTTGTGGGAGAACAACTCCATTTGGCTCACTAACTTCACACACCATCAGGCTTCCAAGCAGCTCTCAAGGAAACTCAGTTTTCACACTCTAGGCTTAATGCCCTTTGAGTGCCTAGGACTGAAATGAACCTGGTAGAGCATCCCACACAAACCAATGCTCCACATGCGGCTTTCACATGCCACCAACTCCACATTCACAGACAACTTCAGTGCCAAAGCCGTTTTCAGGTAGCCCTCAATGCAAAGGCTCCAGGCCCAAATATTGGTGTGAGAGCTAATTCAATCAAGGAAACACTGCATGTTGGTGAAGCGCATATTGAAGAAGAATCAGCCGAGTGGTTCTTGTGGGAGAACAACTCCATTTGGCTCACTAACTTCACACACCATCAGGCTTCCAAGCAGCTCTCAAGGAAACTCAGTTTTCACACTCTATGCTTAGTGCCCTTTGAGTGCATTATCTAGGAATGAACCTGGTAGAGCATCCCACACAAACGAATGCTCCACATGCGGGTTTCACATGCCACCAACTCCACATTCACAGGCAACGTCAGCGCCACAGCCGTTTTCAGATAGCCCTCAATGCAAAGGCTCTAGACGCAAATATTGGTGTGAGAGCTAATTCAATCAAGGAAACACTGCATGTTGGTGAAGGGCATATTGAAGAAGGATCAGCCGAGTGGTTCTTGTGGGAGAACAACTCCATTTGGCTCACTAACTTCACACACCATCAGGCTTCCAAGCAGCTCTCAAGGAAACTCAGTTCTCACACTCTATGCTTAGTGCCCTTTGAGTGCCTAGGACTGAAATGAAGCTTGGTGAGCATCCCACACAAACGAATGCTCCACATGCAGGTTTCACATGCCACTAACTCCACATTCACAGGCAACTTCAGCGCCACAGCCGTTTTCCAGATAGCCCTCAATGCAAAGGCTCTAGACGCAAATATTGGTGTGAGAGCTAATTCATTCAAGGAAACACTGCATGTTGGTGAAGGGCATATTGAAGAAGAATCAGCCGAGTGGTTCTTGTGGGAGAACAACTCCATTTGGCTCACTAACTTCACACACCGTCAGGCTTCCAAGCAGCTCTCAAGGAAACTCAGTTTTCACACTCTATGCTTAGTGCCCTTTGAGTGCATTATCTAGGAATGAACCTGGTAGAGCATCCCACACAAACGAATGCTCCACATGCGGGTTTCACATGCCACCAACTCCACATTCACAGACAACTTCAGCGCCACAGCCATTTTCAGATAGCCCACAATGAAAAGGCTCTAGACGTAAATATTGGTGTGAGAGCTAATTTAATCAAGGAAACACTGCATGTTGGTGAAGGGCATATTGAAGAAGGATCAGCCGAGTGGTTCTTGTGGGAGAACAACTCCATTTGGCTAACTAACTTCACACACCATCAGGCTTCCAAGCAGCTCTCAAGGAAACTCAGTTTTCACACTCTAGGCTTAGTGCCCTTTGAGTGCATTATCTAGGAATGAACCTGGTGGAGCATCCCACACAAACGAATGCTCCACATGCGGGTTTCACATGCCACCAACTCCACATTCACAGGCAACTTCAGCGCCACAGCCGTTTTCAGATAGCCCTCAATGCAAAGGCTCTACACGCAAATATTGGTGTGAGAGCTAATTCAATCAAGGAAACACTGCATGTTGGTGAAGGGCATATTGAAGAAGGATCAGCCGAGTGGTTCTTGTGGGAGAACAACTCCATTTGGCTCACTAACTTCACACACCATCAGGCTTCCAAGCAGCTTTCAAGGAAACTCACTTTTTACACTCTAGGCTTAGTGCCCTTTGAGTGCATTATGTAGGAATGAACCTGGTAGAGCATCCCACACAAACGAATGCTCCACATGCGGGTTTCACATGCCACCAACTCCACATTCACAGGCAACTTCAGCGCCACAGCCGTTTTCAGATAGCCCTCAATGCAAAGGCTCTAGGCGCAAATATTGGTGTGAGAGCTAATTCAATCAAGGAAACACTGCATGTTGGTGAAGGGCATATTGAAGAAGAATCAGCCGAGTGGTTCTTGTGGGAGAACAACTCCATTTGGCTCACTAGCTTCACACACCATCAGGATTCCAAGCAGCTCTCAACGAAACTCAGTTTTCACACTCTATGCTTAGTGCCCTTTGAGTGCATTATCTAGGAATGAACCTGGTAGAGCATCCCACACAAACCAATGCTCCACATGCGGGTTTCACATGCCACCAACTCCACATTCACAGGCAACTTCAGCGCCACAGCCGTTTTCAGATAGCCCTCAATGCAAAGGCTCTAGACGCAAATATTGGTGTGAGAGATAATTCAATCAAGGAAACACTGCATGTTGCTGAAGGGCATATTGAAGAAGGATCAGCCGAGTGGTTCTTGTGGGAGAACAACTCCATTTGGCTCACTAGCTTCACACACCATCAGGCTTCCAAGCAGCTCTCAAGGAAACTCAGTTTTCACACTCTATGCTTAGTGCCCTTTGAGTGCCTAGGACTGAAATGAAGCTTGGTGAGCATCCCACACAAACCAATGCTCCACATGCGGGTTTCACATGCCACCAACTCCACATTCACAGACAACTTCAGCGCCAAAGCCATTTTCAGATATCCCTCAATGCAAAGGCTCTAGACGTAAATATGGGCGTGAGAGCTAATTCAATCAAGGAAACACTGCATGTTGGTGAAGGGCATATTGAAGAAGGATCAGCCGAGTGGTTCTTGTGGGAGAACAACTCCATTTGGCTCACTAACTTCACACACCATCAGGCTTCCAAGCAGCTCTCAAGGAAACTCAGTTTTCACACTCTATGCTTAGTGCCCTTTGAGTGCATTATGTAGGAATGAACCTGGTAGAGCATCCCACACAAACGAATGCTCCACATGCGGGTTTCACATGCCACCAACTCCACATTGACAGGCAACTTCAGCGCCACAGCCGTTTTCAGATAGCCCTCAATGCAAATGCTCTAGACGCAAATATTGGTGTGAGAGTTAATTCAACCAAGGAAACACTGCATGTTGGTGAAGGGCATATTGAAGAAGGATCAGCCGAATGGTTCTTGTGGGAGAACAACTCCATTTGGCTCACTAACTTCACACACCATCAGGCTTCCAAGCAGCTCTCAAGGAAACTCAGTTTTCACACTCTATGCTTAGTGCCCTTTGAGTGCATTATGTAGGAATGAACCTGGTAGAGCATCCCACACAAACGAATGCTCCACATGCGGGTTTCACATGCCACCAACTCCACATTCACAGGCAACTTCAGCGCCACAGCCGTTTTCAGATAGCCCTCAATGCAAAGGCTCTAGGCGCAAATATTGGTGTGAGAGCTAATTCAATCAAGGAAACACTGCATGTTGGTGAAGCGCATATTGAAGAAGAATCAGCCGAGTGGTTCTTGTGGGAGAACACCTCGATTTGGCTCACTAACTTCACACACCATCAGGCTTCCAAGCAGCTCTCAAGGAAACTCAGTTTTCACACTCTAGGCTTAATGCCCTTTGAGTGCATTATGTAGGAATGAACCTGGTAGAGCATCCCACACAAACCAATGCTCCACATGCGGGTTTCACATGCCACCAACTCCACATTCACAGAAAACTTCAGCGCCAAAGCCATTTTCAGATAGCCCTCAATGCAAAGGCTCTAGGCCCAAATATTGGTGTGAGAGCTAATTCAATCAAGGAAACACTGCATGTTGGTGAAGCGCATATTGAAGAAGAATCAGCCGAGTGGTTCTTGTGGGAGAACAACTCCATTTGGCTCACTAACTTCACACACCATCAGGCTTCCAAGCAGCTCTCAAGGAAACTCAGTTTTCACACTCTAGGCTTAATGCCCTTTGAGTGCATTATGTAGGAAAGAACCTGGTAGAGCATCCCACACAAACCAATGCTCCACATGCGGGTTTCACATGCCACCAACTCCACATTCACAGACAACTTCAGCGCCAAAGCCATTTTCAGATAGCCCTCAATGCAAAAGCTCTAGGCGAAATATTGGTGTGAGAGCTAATTCAATCAAGGAAACACTGCATGTTGGTGAAAAGCATATTGAAGAAGAATCAGCCGAGTGGTTCTTGTGGGAGAACAACTCCATTTGGCTCACTAACTTCACACACCATTTGGTTTCCATGCAGCTCTCAAGGAAACTCAGTTTTCACACTCTAGGCTTAATGCCCTTTGAGTGCCTAGGAATGAAATGTACCTGGTAGAGCATCCCACACAAACCAATGCTCCACATGCGGGTTTCACATGCCACCAACTCCACATTCACAGACAACTTCAGCGCCAAAGCCATTTTCAGATAGCCTTCAATGCAAAGGCTCTAGGCCGAAATATTGGTGTGAGAGCTAATTCAATCAAGGAAACACTGCATGTTGGTGAAGCGCATATTGAAGAAGAATCAGCTGAGTGGTTCTTGTGGGAGAACAACTCCATTTGGCTCACTAACTTCACACACCATCAGGCTTCCAAGCAGCTCTCAAGGAAACTCAGTTTTCACACTCTAGGCTTAATGCCCTTTGAGTGCATTATCTAGGAATGAACCTGGTAGAGCATTACACACAAACCAATGCTCCACATGCGGGTTTCACATGCCACCAACTCCACATTCACAGACAACTTCAGCGCCAAAGCCATTTTCAGATAGCCCTCAATGCAAAGGCTCTAGGGCGAAATATTGGTGTGAGAGCGAATTCAATCAAGAAAACACTGCATGTTGGTGAAGCGCATATTGAAGAAGAATCAGCCGAGTGGTTCTTGTGGGAGAACAACTCCATTTGGCTCACTAACTTCACACACCATCAGGCTTCCATGCAGCTCTCAAGGAAACTCAGTTTTCACACTCTAGGCTTAATGCCCTTTGAGTGCATTATGTAGGAATGAACCTGGTAGAGCATCCCACACAAACGAATGCTCCACACGCGGGTTTCACATGCCACCAACTCCACATTCACAGACAACTTCAGCGACAAAGCGATTTTCAGATAGCCCTCAATGCAAAGGCTCTAGGCGAAAATATTGGTGTGAGAGCTAATTCAATCAAGGAAACACTGCATGTTGGTGAAGCGCATATTGAAGAAAAATCAGCAGCGTGGTTCTTGTGGGAGAACAACTCCACTTGGCTGACTAACTTCACACACCATCAGGCTTAAAAGCAGCTCTCAAGGAAACTCAGTTTTCACACTCTAGGCTTAATGCCCTTTGAGTGCCTAGGACTGAAATGAAGCTTGGTGAGCTTCCTGCACAAACCAATGCTCCACATGCGGGTTTCACATGCCACCAACTCCACATTCAAAGACAACTTCAGCGCCAAAGAGGTTTTCAGAGAGCACTCAATGCAAAGGCTCTAGGCACAAATATTGGTGTGAGAGCTAATTCAATCAAGGAAACACTGCATGTTGGTGAAGCGCATATTGAAGAAGAATCAGCCGAGTGGTTCTTGTGGGAGAACAACTCCATTTGGCTCACTAACTTCACACACCATCAGGCTTCCAAGCAGCTCTCAAGGAAACTCAGTTTTCACACTCTAGGCTTAATGCCCTTTGAGTGCATTATGTAGGAATGAACCTGGTAGAGCATCCCACAAAAACCAATGCTCCACATGCGGGTTTCACATGCCACCAACTCCACATTCACAGACAACTTCAGCGCCAAAGCCATTTTCAGATAGCCCTCAATGCAAAGGCTCTAGGCGAAAATATTGATGTGAGAGCTAATTCAGTCAAGGAAACACTGCATGTTGGTGAAGCGCATATTGAAGAAGAATCAGCCGAGTGGTTCTTGTGGGAGAACACCTCCATTTGGCTGACTAACTTCACACACCATCAGGCTTCCAAGCAGCTCTCAAGGAAACTCAGTTTTCACACTCTAGGCTTAATGCCCTTTGAGTGCCTAGGACTGAAATGCACCTGGTAGAGCATCCCACACAAACCAATGCTCCACATGCGGGTTTCACATGCCACCAACTCCACATTCACAGACAACTTCAGCGCCAAAGCCATTTTCAGATAGCCCTCAATGCAAAGGCTCTAGGGCCAAATATTGGTGTGAGAGCGAATTCAATCAAGAAAACACTGCATGTTGGTGAAGCGCATATTGAAGAAGAATCAGCCGAGTGGTTCTTGTGGGAGAATAACTATATTTGGCTCACTAACTTCACACACCATCAGGCTTCCAAGCATCTCTCAAGGAAACTCAGTTTTCACACTCTAGGCTTAATGCCCTTTGAGTGCCTAGGACTGAAATGAAGCTTGGTGAGCTTCCCGCACAAACTAATGCTCCACATGCGGGTTTCACATGCCACCAACTCCACATTCACAGACAACTTCAGCGACAAAGCCATTTTCAGATAGCCCTCAATGCAAAGGCTCTAGGCAAAAAATATTGGTGTGAGAGCTAATTCAATCAAGGAAACACTGCATGTTGGTGAAACGCATATTGAAGAAGAATCAGCCGAGTGGTTCTTGTGGGAGAACAACTCCATTTGGCTCACTAACTTAACACACCATCAGGCTTCCAAGCAGCTCTCAAGGAAACTCAGTTTTCACACTCTAGGCTTAATGCCCTTTGAGTGCATTATGTAGCAATGAACCTGGTAGAGCATTACACACAAACCAATGCTCCAAATGCGGGTTTCACATGCCACCAACTCCACATTCACAGACAACTTCAGCGCCAAAGCCATTTTCAGATAGCCCTCAATGCAAAGGCTCTAGGGCGAAATATTGGTGTGAGAGCGAATTCAATCAAGAAAACACTGCATGTTGGTGAAGCGTATATTGAAGAAGAATCAGCCGAGTGGTTCTTGTGGGAGAATAACTATATTTGGCTCACTAACTTTACACACCATCAGGCTTCCAAACAGCTCTCAAGGAAACTCAGTTTTCACACTCTAGGCTTAATGCCCTTTGAGTGCATTATGTAGGAATGAACCTGGTAGAGCATCCCACACAAACCAATGCTCCACATGCGGGTTTCACATGCCACCAACTCCACATTCACAGACAACTTCAGCGCCAAAGCCATTTTCAGATAGCCCTCAATGCAAAGGCTCTAGGCGCAAATATTGGTGTGAGAGCTAATTCAATCAAGGAAACACTGCATATTGGTGAAGCGCATATTGAAGAAGAATCAGGCGAGTGGTTCTTGTGGGAGAACAACTCCATTTGGCTCACTAACTTCACACACCATCAGGCTTCCAAGCGGCTCTCAAGGAAATTCAGTTTTCACACTCTAGGCTTAATGCCCTTTGAGTGCCTAGGACTGAAATGAACCTGGTCGAGCATCGCACACGAACCAATGCTCCACATGCGGGTTTCACATGCCACCAACTCCACATTCACAGACAACTTCAGCGCCAAAGCCATTTTCAGATAGCCCTCAATACAAAGGCTCTAGGCGCAAATATTGGTGTGAGAGCTAATTCAATCAAGGAAACACTGCATGTTGGTGAAGCGCATATTGAAGAAGAATCAGCCGAGTGGTTCTTGTGGGAGAACACCTCGATTTGGCTCACTAACTTCACACACCATCAGGCTTCCAAGCAGCTCTCAAGGAAACTCAGTTTTCACACTCTAGGCTTAATGCCCTTTGAGTGCATTATGTAGGAATGAACCTGGTAGAGCATCCCACACAAACCAATGCTCCACATGCGGGTTTCACATGCCACCAACTCCACATTCACAGAAAACTTCAGCGCCAAATCCATTTTCAGATAGCCCTCAATGCAAAGGCTCTAGGCCCAAATATTGGTGTGAGAGCTAATTCAATCAAGGAAACACTGCATGTTGGTGAAGCGCATATTGAAGAAGAATCAGCCGAGTGGTTCTTGTGGGAGAACAACTCCATTTGGCTCACTAACTTCACACACCATCAGGCTTCCAAGCAGCTCTCAAGGAAACTCAGTTTTCACACTCTAGGCTTAATGCCCTTTGAGTGCATTATGTAGGAAAGAACCTGGTAGAGCATCCCACACAAACCAATGCTCCACATGCGGGTTTCACATGCCACCAACTCCACATTCACAGACAACTTCAGCGCCAAAGCCATTTTCAGATAGCCCTCAATGCAAAGGCTCTAGGCGAAATATTGGTGTGAGAGCTAATTCAATCAAGGAAACACTGCATGTTGGTGAAACGCATATTGAAGAAGAATCAGCCGAGTGGTTCTTGTGGGAGAACAACTCCATTTGGCTCACTAACTTCACACACCATTTGGTTTCCATGCAGCTCTCAAGGAAACTCAGTTTTCACACTCTAGGCTTAATGCCCTTTGAGTGCCTAGGAATGAAATGCACCTGGTAGAGCATCCCACACAAACCAATGCTCCACATGCGGGTTTCACATGCCACCAACTCCACATTCACAGACAACTTCAGCGCCAAAGCCATTTTCAGATAGCCCTCAATACAAAGGCTCTAGGCCGAAATATTGGTGTGAGAGCTAATTCAATCAAGGAAACACTGCATGTTGGTGAAGCGCATATTGAAGAAGAATCAGCCGAGTGGTTCTTGTGGGAGAACAACTCCATTTGGCTCACTAACTTCACACACCATCAGGCTTCCATGCAGCTCTCAAGGAAACTCAGTTTTCACACTCTAGGCTTAATGCCCTTTGAGTGCATTATGTAGGAATGAACCTGGTAGAGCATCCCACACAAACGAATGCTCCACATGCGGGTTTCACATGCCACCAACTCCACATTCACAGACAACTTCAGCGCCAAAGCCATTTTCAGATAGCCCTCAATGCAAAGGCTCTAGGCGCAAATATTGGTGTGAGAGCTAATTCAATCAAGGAAACACTGCATATTGGTGAAGCGCATATTGAAGAAGAATCAGGCGAGTGGTTCTTGTGGGAGAACAACTCCATTTGGCTCACTAACTTCACACACCATCAGGCTTCCAAGCGGCTCTCAAGGAAACTCAGTTTTCACACTCTAGGCTTAATGCCCTTTGAGTGCCTAGGACTGAAATGAACCTGGTCGAGCATCGCACAGGAACCAATGCTCCACATGCGGGTTTCACATGCCACCAACTCCACATTCACAGACAACTTCAGCGCCAAAGCCATTTTCAGATAGCCCTCAATACAAAGGCTCTAGGCGCAAATATTGGTGTGAGAGCTAATTCAATCAAGGAAACACTGCATGTTGGTGAAGCGCATATTGAAGAAGAATCAGCCGAGTGGTTCTTGTGGGAGAACACCTCCATTTGGCTCACTAACTTCACACACCATCAGGCTTCCAAGCAGCTCTCAAGGAAACTCAGTTTTCACACTCTAGGCTTAATGCCCTTTGAGTGCATTATGTAGGAATGAACCTGGTAGAGCATCCCACACAAACCAATGCTCCACATGCGGGTTTCACATGCCACCAACTCCACATTCACAGAAAACTTCAGCGCCAAAGCCATTTTCAGATAGCCCTCAATGCAAAGGCTCTAGGCCCAAATATTGGTGTGAGAGCTAATTCAATCAAGGAAACACTGCATGTTGGTGAAGCGCATATTGAAGAAGAATCAGCCAAGTGGTTCTTGTGGGAGAACAACTCCATTTGGCTCACTAACTTCACACACCATCAGGCTTCCAAGCAGCTCTCAAGGAAACTCAGTTTTCACACTCTAGGCTTAATGCCCTTTGAGTGCATCATGTAGGAAAGAACCTGGTAGAGCATCCCACACAAACCAATGCTCCACATGCGGGTTTCACATGCCACCAACTCCACATTCACAGACAACTTCAGCGCCAAAGCCATTTTCAGATAGCCCTCAATGCAAAGGCTCTAGGCGAAATATTGGTGTGAGAGCTAATTCAATCAAGGAAACACTGCATGTTGGTGAAACGCATATTGAAGAAGAATCAGCCGAGTGGTTCTTGTGGGAGAACAACTCCATTTGGCTCACTAACTTCACACACCATCAGGCTTCCAAGCAGCTCTCAAGGAAACTCAGTTTTCACACTCTAGGCTTAATGCCCTTTGAGTGCCTAGGAATGAAATGTACCTGGTAGAGCATCCCACACAAACCAATGCTCCACATGCGGGTTTCACATGCCACCAACTCCACATTCACAGACAACTTCAGCGCCAAAGCCATTTTCAGATAGCACTCAATGCAAAGGCTCTAGGCGCAAATATTGGTGTCAGAGCTAATTCAATCAAGGAAACACTGCATGTTGGTGAAGCGCATATTGAAGAAGAATCAGCCGAGTGGTTCTTATGGGAGAACAACTCCATTTGGCTCACTAAATTCACACACCATCAGGCTTCCAAGCAGCTCTCAAGGAAACTCAGTTTTCACACTCTAGGCTTAATGCCCTTTGAGTGCACAATGTAGGAAAGAAGCTGGTAGAGCATCCCACACAAACCAATGCTCCACATGCGGGTTTCACATGCCACCAACTCCACATTCACAGGCAACTTCAGCGCCAAAACCGTTTTCAGATAGCTCTCAATGCAAAGGCTCTAGGTGCAAATATTGGTGTGAGAGCTAATTCAATCAAGGAAACACTGCATGTTGGTGATGCGCATATTGAAGAAGAATCAGCCGAGTGGTTCTTGTGGGAGAACAACTCCATTTGGCTCACTAACGTCACACACCATCAGGCTTCCAAGCAGCTCTCAAGGAAACTCAGTTTTCACACTCTAGGCTTAATGCCCTTTGAGTGCCTAGGACTGAAATGAAGCTTGGTGAGCTTCCCGCACCAACCAATGCTCTACAGGCGGGTTTCACATGCCACCAACTCCACATTCACAGACAACTTCAGCGCCACAACCGTTTTCAGATAGCACTCAATGCAAAGACTCTAGGTGCAAATATTGGTGTGAGAGCTAATTCAATCAAGGAAACACTGCATGTTGGTGAAGCGCATATTGAAGAAGAATCAGCTGAGTGGTTCTTGTGGGAGAACAACTCCTTTTGGCTCACTAACTTCACACACCATCAGGCTTCCAAGCAGCTCTCAAGGAAACTCAGTTTTCACACTCTAGGCTTAATGCCCTTTGAGTGCATTATCTAGGAAAGAACCTGGTAGAGCATCCCACAGAAACCAATGCTCCACATGCGGGTTTCACATGCCACCAACTCCACATTCACAGACAACTTCAGCGCAAAAGCCATTTTCAGATAGCCCTCAATGCAAAGGCTCCAGGCCCAAATATTGGTGTGAGAGCTAATTCAATCAAGGAAACACTGCATGTTGGTGAAGCGCATATTGAAAAAGAATCAGCCGAGTGGTTCTTGTGGGAGAACAACTCCATTTGGCTCACTAACTTCACACACCATCAGGCTTCCAAGCAGCTCTCAAGGAAACTCAGTTTTCACACTCTAGGCTTAATGCCCTTTGAGTGCATTATGTAGGAATGAACCTGGTAGAGCATCCCACACAAACGAATGCTCCACACGCGGGTTTCACATGCCACCAACTCCACATTCACAGACAACTTCAGCGACAAAGCGATTTTCAGATAGCCCTCAATGCAAAGGCTCTAGGCGAAAATATTGGTGTGAGAGCTAATTCAATCAAGGAAACACTGCATGTTGGTGAAGCGCATATTGAAGAAAAATCAGCAGCGTGGTTCTTGTGGGAGAACAACTCCATTTGGCTCACTAACTTCACACACCATCAGGCTTAAAAGCAGCTCTCAAGGAAACTCAGTTTTCACACTCTAGGCTTAATGCCCTTTGAGTGCCTAGGACTGAAATGAAGCTTGGTGAGCTTCCCGCACAAACCAATGCTCCACATGCGGGTTTCACATGCCACCAACTCCACATTCAAAGACAACTTCAGCGCCAAAGAGGTTTTCAGAGAGCACTCAATGCAAAGGTTCTAGGCACAAATATTGGTGTGAGAGCTAATTCAATCAAGGAAACACTGCATGTTGGTGAAGCGCATATTGAAGAAGAATCAGCCGAGTGGTTCTTGTGGGAGAACAACTCCATTTGGCTCACTAACTTCACACACCATCAGGCTTCCAAGCAGCTCTCAAGGAAACTCAGTTTTCACACTCTAGGCTTAATGCCCTTTGAGTGCATTATGTAGGAATGAACCTGGTAGAGCATCCCACACAAACCAATGCTCCACATGCGGGTTTCACATGCCACCAACTCCACATTCACAGACAACTTCAGCGCCAAAGCCATTTTCAGATAGCCCTCAATGCAAAGGCTCTAGGCGAAAATATTGATGTGAGAGCTAATTCAGTCAAGGAAACACTGCATGTTGGTGAAGCGCATATTGAAGAAGAATCAGCCGAGTGGTTCTTGTGGGAGAACACCTCCATTTGGCTCACTAACTTCACACACCATCAGGCTTCCAAGCAGCTCTCAAGGAAACTCAGTTTTCACACTCTAGGCTTAATGCCCTTTGAGTGCCTAGGAATGAAATACACCTGGTAGAGCATCCCACACAAACCAATGCTCCACATGCGGGTTTCACATGCCACCAACTCCACATTCACAGACAACTTCAGCGCCAAAGCCATTTTCAGATAGCCCTCAATGCAAAGGCTCTAGGGCCAAATATTGGTGTGAGAGCGAATTCAATCAAGAAAACACTGCATGTTGGTGAAGCGCATATTGAAGAAGAATCAGCCGAGTGGTTCTTGTGGGAGAATAACTATATTTGGCTCACTAACTTCACACACCATCAGGCTTCCAAGCAGCTCTCAAGGAAACTCAGTTTTCACACTCTAGGCTTAATGCCCTTTGAGTGCCTAGGACTGAAATGAAGCTTGGTGAGCTTCCCGCACAAACTAATGCTCCACATGCGGGTTTCACATGCCACCAACTCCACATTCACAGACAACTTCAGCGACAAAGCCATTTTCAGATAGCCCTCAATGCAAAGGCTCTAGGCAAAAAATATTGGTGTGAGAGCTAATTCAATCAAGGAAACACTGCATGTTGGTGAAGCGCATATTGAAGAAGAATCAGCCGAGTGGTTCTTGTGGGAGAACAACTCCATTTGGCTCACTAACTTCACACACCATCAGGCTTCCAAGCAGCTCTCAAGGAAACTCAGTTTTCACACTCTAGGCTTAATGCCCTTTGAGTGCATTATGTAGCAATGAACCTGGTAGAGCATCCCACACAAACCAATGCTCCACATGCGGGTTTCACATGCCACCAACTCCACATTCACAGACAACTTCAGCGACAAAGCCATTTTCAGATAGCCCTCAATGCAAAGGCTCTAGGCCCAAATATTGGTGTGAGAGCTAATTCAAACAAGGAAACACTGCATGTTGGTGAAGCGCATATTGAAGAAGAATCAGCCGAGTGGTTCTTGTGGGAGAACAACTCCATTTGGCTCACTAACTTCACACACCATCAGGCTTCCAAGCAGCTCTCAAGGAAACTCAGTTTTCACACTCTAGGCTTAATGCCCTTTGAGTGCATTATGTAGGAATGAACCTGGTAGAGCATCCCACACTAATGAATGTTCCACATGGGGGTTTCACATGCCACAAACTCCACATTCAAAGACAACTTCAGCGCCAAAGCCATTTTCAGATAGCCCTCAATGCAAAGGCTCTAGGTGCAAATATTGGTGTGAGAGCTAATTCAATCAAGGAAACACTGCATGTTGGTGAAGCGCATATTGAAGAAGAATCAGCCGAGTGGTTCTTGTGGGAGAACAACTCCATTTGACTCACTAACTTCACACACCATCAGGCTTCCAAGCAGCTCTCAAGGAAACTCAGTTTTCACACTCTAGGCTTAATGCCCTTTGAGTGCATTATGTAGGAAAGAACCTGGTAGAGCATCCCACACAAACCAATGCTCCACATGCGGGTTTCACATGCCACCAACTCCACATTCACAGACAACTTCAGCGCCAAAGCCGTTTTCAGATAGCCGTCAATGCAAAGGCTCTAGGCGAAAATATTGGTGTGAGAGCTAATTCAATCAAGGAAACACTGCATGTTGGTGAAGTGCATATTGAAGAAGAATCAGCAGAGTGGTTCTTGTGGGAGAACAACTCCACTTGACTCACTAACTTCACACACCATCAGGCTTCCAAGCAGCTCTCAAGGAAACTCAGTTTTCACACTCTAGGCTTAATGCCATTTGAGTGCCTAGGAATGAAATGAAACTTGGTGAGCTTCCCTCACAAACTAATGCTCCACAGGCGGGTTTCACATGCCACCAACTCCACATTCACAGACAACTTCAGCGCCAAAGCCATTTTCAGATAGCACTCAATGCAAAGGCTCTAGGCGCAAATATTGGTGTCAGAGCTAATTCAATCAAGGAAACACTGCATGTTGGTGAAGCGCATATTGAAGAAGAATCAGCCGAGTGGTTCTTATGGGAGAACAACTCCATTTGGCTCACTAACTTCACACACCATCAGGCTTCCAAGCAGCTCTCAAGGAAACTCAGTTTTCACACTCTAGGCTTAATGCCCTTTGAGTGCATTATCTAGGAAAGAAGCTGGTAGAGCATCCCACACAAACCAATGCTCCACATGCGGGTTTCACATGCCACCAACTCCACATTCACAGACAACTTCAGCGCCAAAGCCGTTTTCAGATAGCCCTCAATGCAAAGGCTCTAGGTGCAAATATTGGTGTGAGAGCTAATTCAATCAAGGAAACACTGCATGTTGGTGAAGCGCATATTGAAGAAGAATCAGCAGAGTGGTTCTTGTGGGAGAACAACTCCATTTGGCTCACTAACTTCACACACCATCAGGCTTCCATGCAGCTCTCAAGGAAACTCAGTTTTCACACTCTAGGCTTAATGCCCTTTGAGTGCCTAGGACTGAAATGAAACTTGGTGAGCTTCCCGCACAAACCAATGCTCCACATGCGGGTTTCACATGCCACCAACTCCACATTCACAGACAACTTCAGCGCCACAGTCGTTTTCAGATAGCACTCAATGCAAAGGCTCCAGGGCCAAATATTGATGTGAGAGCTAATTCAATCAAGGAAACACTGCATGTTGGTGAAGCGCATATTGAAGAAGAATCAGCAGCGTGGTTCTTGTGGGAGAACAACTCCATTTGGCTCACTAACTTCACACACCATCAGGCTTCCAAGCAGCTCTCAAGGAAACTCAGTTTTCACACTCTAGGCTTAATGCCCTTTGAGTGCCTACGACTGAAATGAAGCTTGGTGAGCTTCCCGAACCAACCAATGCTCTACAGGCGGGTTTCACATGCCACCAACTCCACATTCACAGACAACTATAGCGCCACAACCGTTTTCAGATAGCACTCAATGCAAAGGCTCTAGCTGCAAATATTGGTGTGAGAGCTAATTCAATCAAGGAAACACTGCATGTTGGTGAAGCGCATATTGAAGAAGAATCAGCTGAGTGGTTCTTGTGGGAGAACAACTCCATTTGGCTCACTAACTTCACACACCATCAGGCTTCCAAGCAGCTCTCAAGGAAACTCAGTTTTCACACTCTAGGCTTAATGCCCTTTGAGTGCATTATCTAGGAAAGAACCTGGTAGAGCATATCACACAAACCAATGCTCCACATGCGGGTTTCACATGCCACCAACTCCACATTCACAGACAACTTCAGCGCCAAAGCCATTTTCAGATAGCCCTCAATACAAAGGCTCTAGGCCCAAATATTGGTGTGAGAGCTAATTCAATCAAGGAAACACTGCATGTTGGTGAAGCGCATATTGAAGAAGAATCAGCCGAGTGGTTCTTGTGGGAGAACAACTCCATTTGGCTCACTAACTTCACACACCATCAGGCTTCCAAGCAGCTCTCAAGGAAACTCAGTTTTCACACTCTAGGCTTAATGCCCTTTGAGTGCATTATGCAGGAATGAACCTGGTAGAGCATCCCACACAAACCAATGCTCCACATGCGGGTTTCACATGCCACCAACTCCACATTCACAGACAACTTCAGCGCCAAAGCCATTTTCAGATAGCCCTCAATGCAAAGGCTCTAGGCGCAAATATTGGTGTGAGAGCTAATTCAATCAAGGAAACACTGCATGATGGTGAAGGGCATATTGAAGAAGAATCAGCCGATTGGTTCTTGTGGGAGATCACCTCCATTTGGCTCACTAACTTCACACACCATCAGGCTTCCAAGCAGCTCTCAAGGAAACTCAGTTTTCACACTCTAGGCTTAATGCCCTTTGAGTGCATTATGTAGGAATGAACCTGGTAGAGCATCCCACACAAACCAATGCTCCACATGCGGGTTTCACATGCCACCAACTCCACATTCACAGACAACTTCAGCGCCAAAGCCATTTTCAGATAGCCCTCAATACATAGGCTCTAGGCGCAAATATTGGTGTGAGAGCTAATTCAATCAAGGAAACACTGCATGTTGGTGAAGCGCATATTGAAGAAGAATCAGCCGAGTGATTCTTGTGGGAGAACACCTCCATTTGGCTGACTAACTTCACACACCATCAGGCTTCCAAGCAGCTCTCAAGGAAACTCAGTTTTCACACTCTAGGCTTAATGCCCTTTGAGTGCATTATCTAGGAAAGAACCTGGTAGAGCATCCCGCACAAACCAATGCTCCACATGCGGGTTTCACATGCCACCAACTCCACATTCA
Organism: Ochotona princeps; assembly: GCF_030435755.1. NCBI lineage: Eukaryota > Metazoa > Chordata > Mammalia > Lagomorpha > Ochotonidae > Ochotona > Ochotona princeps. Next base: position 33,647 of record NW_026700407.1, on the reverse strand, counting down.
CAGACAACTTCAGCGCCAAAGCCATTTTCAGATAGCCCTCAATGCAAAGGCTCTAGGCCCAAATATTGGTGTGAGAGCTAATTCAATCAAGGAAACACTGCATGTTGGTGAAGCGCATATTGAAGAAGAATCAGCCGAGTGGTTCTTGTGGGAGAACAACTCCATTTGGCTCACTAACTTCACACACCATCAGGCTTCCAAGCAGCTCTCAAGGAAACTCAGTTTTCACACTCTAGGCTTAATGCCCTTTGAGTGTCTACGACTGAAATGAAGCTTGGTGAGCTTCCCGCACAAACTAATGCTCCACATGCGGGTTTCACATGCCACCAACTCCACATTCAAAGACAACTTCAGCGCCAAAGAGGTTTTCAGAGAGCACTCAATGCAAAGGCTCTAGGCACAAATATTGGTGTGAGAGCTAATTCAATCAAGGAAACACTGCATGTTGGTGAAGCGCATATTGAAGAAGAATCAGCCGAGTGGTTCTTGTGGGAGAACAACTCCATTTGGCTCACTAACTTCACACACCATCAGGCTTCCAAGCAGCTCTCAAGGAAACTCAGTTTTCACACTCTAGGCTTAATGCCATTTGAGTGCATTATGTAGGAATGAACCTGGTAGAGCATCCCACACAAACCAATGCTCCACATGCGGGTTTCACATGCCACCAACTCCACATTCACAGACAACTTCAGCGCCAAAGCCATTTTCAGATAGCCCTCAATGCAAAGGCTCTAGGCCGAAAATATTGATGTGAGAGCTAATTCAATCAAGGAAACACTGCATGTTGGTGAAGCGCATATTGAAGAAGAATCAGCCGAGTGGTTCTTGTGGGAGAACACCTCCATTTGGCTCACTAACTTCACACACCATCAGGCTTCCAAGCAGCTCTCAAGGAAACTCAGTTTTCACACTCTAGGCTTAATGCCCTTTGAGTGCATTATGTAGGAATGAACCTGGTAGAGCATCCCACACAAACCAATGCTCCACATGCGGGTTTCACATGCCACCAACTCCACATTCACAGACAACTTCAGCGCCAAAGCCATTTTCAGATAGCCCTCAATGCAAAGGCTCTAGGCGCAAATATTGGTGTGAGAGCTAATTCAATCAAGAAAACACTGCATGTTGGTGAAGCGCATATTGAAGAAGAATCAGCTGAGTGGTTCTTGTGGGAGAACAACTCCATTTGGCTCACTAACTTCACACACCATCAGGCTTCCATGCAGCTCTCAAGGAAACTCAGTTTTCACACTCTAGGCTTAATGCCCTTTGAGTGCATTATCTAGGAATGAACCTGGTAGAGCATTACACACAAACCAATGCTCCACATGCGGGTTTCACATGCCACCAACTCCACATTCACAGACAACTTCAGCGCCAAAACCGTTTTCAGATAGCCCTCAATGCAAAGGCTCTACACGCAAATATTGGTGTGAGAGCTAATTCAATCAAGGAAACACTGCATGTTGGTGAAGCGCATATTGAAGAAGAATCAGCAGAGTGGTTCTTGTGGGAGAACACCTCCATTTGGCTCACTAACTTCACACACCATCAGGCTTCCATGCAGCTCTCAAGGAAACTCAGTTTTCACACTCTAGGCTTAATACCCTTTGAGTGCCTAGGACTGAAATGAAACTTGGTGAGCTTCCCGCACAAACCAATGCTCCACATGCGGGTTTCACATGCCACCAACTCCACATTCACAGACAACTTCAGCGCCACAGTCGTTTTCAGATAGCATTCAATGCAAAGGCTCCAGGGCCAAATATTGATGTGAGAGCTAATTCAATCAAGGAAACACTGCATGTTGGTGATGCGCATATTGAAGAAGAATCAGCAGCGTGGTTCTTGTGGGAGAACAACTCCATTTGGCTCACTAACTTCACACACCATCAGGCTTCCAAGCAGCTCTCAAGGAAACTCAGTTTTCACACTCTAGGCTTAATGCCCTTTGAGTGCCTACGACTGAAATGAAGCTTGGTGAGCTTCCCGCACCAACCAATGCTCTACAGGCGGGTTTCACATGCCACCAACTCCACATTCACAGACAACTATAGCGCCACAACCGTTTTCAGATAGCACTCAATGCAAAGGCTCTAGCTGCAAATATTGGTGTGAGAGCTAATTCAATCAAGGAAACACTGCATGTTGGTGAAGCGCATATTGAAGAAGAATCAGCTGAGTGGTTCTTGTGGGAGAACAACTCCATTTGGCTCACTAACTTCACACACCATCAGGCTTCCAAGCAGCTCTCAAGGAAACTCAGTTTTCACACTCTAGGCTTAATGCCCTTTGAGTGCATTATCTAGGAAAGAACCTGGTAGAGCATATCACACAAACCAATGCTCCACATGCGGGTTTCACATGCCACCAACTCCACATTCACAGACAACTTCAGCGCCAAAGCCATTTTCAGATAGCCCTCAATACAAAGGCTCTAGGCGCAAATATTGGTGTGAGAGCTAATTCAATCAAGGAAACACTGCATGTTGGTGAAGCGCATATTGAAGAAGAATCAGCCGAGTGGTTCTTGTGGGAGAACAACTCCATTTGGCTCACTAACTTCACACACCATCAGGCTTCCAAGCAGCTCTCAAGGAAAGTCAGTTTTCACACTCTAGGCTAAATGCCCTTTGAGTGCATTATGTAGGAATGCACCTGGTAGAGCATCCCACACGAACCAATGCTCCACATGCGGGTTTCACATGCCACCAACTCCACATTCACAGACAACTTCAGCGCCAAAGCCATTTTCAGATAGCCCTCAATGCAAAGGCTCTAGGCGCAAATATTGGTGTGAGAGCGAATTCAATCAAGAAAACACTGCATGTTGGTGAAGCGCATATTGAAGAAGAATCAGCCGAGTGGTTCTTGTGGGAGAATAACTATATTTGGCTCACTAACTTTACACACCATCAGGCTTCCATGCAGCTCTCAAGGAAACTCAGTTTTCACACTCTAGGCTTAATGCCCTTTGAGTGCCTACGACTGAAATGAAGCTTGGTGAGCTTCCCGCACAAACTAATGCTCCACATGCGGGTTTCACATGCCACCAACTCCACATTCAAAGACAACTTCAGCGCCAAAGAGGTTTTCAGAGAGCACTCAATGCAAAGGCTCTAGGCGAAAATATTGATGTGAGAGCTAATTCAATCAAGGAAACACTGCATGTTGGTGAAGCGCATATTGAAGAAGAATCAGCCGAGTGGTTCTTGTGGGAGAACACCTCCATTTGGCTCACTAACTTCACACACCATCAGGCTTCCAAGCAGCTCTCAAGGAAACTCAGTTTTCACACTCTAGGCTTAATGCCCTTTGAGTGCATTATGTAGGAATGAACCTGGTAGAGCATCCCACACAAACCAATGCTCCACATGCGGGTTTCACATGCCACCAACTCCACATTCACAGACAACTTCAGCGCCAAAGCCATTTTCAGATAGCCCTCAATGCAAAGGCTCTAGGCGCAAATATTGGTGTGAGAGCTAATTCAATCAAGAAAACACTGCATGTTGGTGAAGCGCATATTGAAGAAGAATCAGCTGAGTGGTTCTTGTGGGAGAACAACTCCATTTGGCTCACTAACTTCACACACCATCAGGCTTCCATGCAGCTCTCAAGGAAACTCAGTTTTCACACTCTAGGCTTAATGCCCTTTGAGTGCATTATCTAGGAATGAACCTGGTAGAGCATTACACACAAACCAATGCTCCACATGCGGGTTTCACATGCCACCAACTCCACATTCACAGACAACTTCAGCGCCAAAGCCATTTTCAGATAGCCCTCAATACAAAGGCTCTAGGCGCAAATATTGGTGTGAGAGCTAATTCAATCAAGGAAACACTGCATGTTGGTGAAGCGCATATTGAAGAAGAATCAGCCGAGTGGTTCTTATGGGAGAACAACTCCATTTGGCTCACTAACTTCACACACCATCAGGCTTCCAAGCAGCTCTCAAGGAAACTCAGTTTTCACACTCTAGGCTTAATGCCCTTTGAGTGCATTATCTAGGAAAGAAGCTGGTAGAGCATCCCACACAAACCAATGCTCCACATGCGGGTTTCACATGCCACCAACTCCACATTCACAGACAACTTCAGCGCCAAAACCGTTTTCAGATAGCCCTCAATGCAAAGGCTCTACACGCAAATATTGGTGTGAGAGCTAATTCAATCAAGGAAACACTGCATGTTGGTGAAGCGCATATTGAAGAAGAATCAGCAGAGTGGTTCTTGTGGGAGAACACCTCCATTTGGCTCACTAACTTCACACACCATCAGGCTTCCATGCAGCTCTCAAGGAAACTCAGTTTTCACACTCTAGGCTTAATACCCTTTGAGTGCCTAGGACTGAAATGAAACTTGGTGAGCTTCCCGCACAAACCAATGCTCCACATGCGGGTTTCACATGCCACCAACTCCACATTCACAGACAACTTCAGCGCCACAGTCGTTTTCAGATAGCATTCAATGCAAAGGCTCCAGGGCCAAATATTGATGTGAGAGCTAATTCAATCAAGGAAACACTGCATGTTGGTGATGCGCATATTGAAGAAGAATCAGCAGCGTGGTTCTTGTGGGAGAACAACTCCATTTGGCTCACTAACTTCACACACCATCAGGCTTCCAAGCAGCTCTCAAGGAAACTCAGTTTTCACACTCTAGGCTTAATGCCCTTTGAGTGCCTACGACTGAAATGAAGCTTGGTGAGCTTCCCGCACCAACCAATGCTCTACAGGCGGGTTTCACATGCCACCAACTCCACATTCACAGACAACTATAGCGCCACAACCGTTTTCAGATAGCACTCAATGCAAAGGCTCTAGCTGCAAATATTGGTGTGAGAGCTAATTCAATCAAGGAAACACTGCATGTTGGTGAAGGGCATATTGAAGAAGAATCAGCTGAGTGGTTCTTGTGGGAGAACAACTCCATTTGGCTCACTAACTTCACACACCATCAGGCTTCCAAGCAGCTCTCAAGGAAACTCAGTTTTCACACTCTAGGCTTAATGCCCTTTGAGTGCATTATCTATGAAAGAACCTGGTAGAGCATATCACACAAACCAATGCTCCACATGCGGGTTTCACATGCCACCAACTCCACATTCACAGACAACTTCAGCGCCAAAGCCATTTTCAGATAGCCCTCAATACAAAGGCTCTAGGCGCAAATATTGGTGTGAGAGCTAATTCAATCAAGGAAACACTGCATGTTGGTGAAGCGCATATTGAAGAAGAATCAGCCGAGTGGTTCTTGTGGGAGAACAACTCCATTTGGCTCACTAACTTCACACACCATCAGGCTTCCAAGCAGCTCTCAAGGAAACTCAGTTTTCACACTCTAGGCTAAATGCCCTTTGAGTGCATTATGTAGGAATGCACCTGGTAGAGCATCCCACACGAACCAATGCTCCACATGCGGGTTTCACATGCCACCAACTCCACATTCACAGACAACTTCAGCGCCAAAGCCATTTTCAGATAGCCGTCAATGCAAAGGCTCTAGGCGCAAATATTGGTGTGAGAGCGAATTCAATCAAGAAAACACTGCATGTTGGTGAAGCGCATATTGAAGAAGAATCAGCCGAGTGGTTCTTGTGGGAGAATAACTATATTTGGCTCACTAACTTTACACACCATCAGGCTTCCATGCAGCTCTCAAGGAAACTCAGTTTTCACACTCTAGGCTTAATGCCCTTTGAGTGCCTACGACTGAAATGAAGCTTGGTGAGCTTCCCGCACAAACTAATGCTCCACATGCGGGTTTCACATGCCACCAACTCCACATTCAAAGACAACTTCAGCGCCAAAGAGGTTTTCAGAGAGCACTCAATGCAAAGGCTCTAGGCACAAATATTGGTGTGAGAGCTAATTCAATCAAGGAAACACTGCATGTTGGTGAAGCGCATATTGAAGAAGAATCAGCCGAGTGGTTCTTGTGGGAGAACAACTCCATTTGGCTCACTAACTTCACACACCATCAGGCTTCCAAGCAGCTCTCAAGGAAACTCAGTTTTCACACTCTAGGCTTAATGCCCTTTGAGTGCATTATGTAGGAATGAACCTGGTAGAGCATCCCACACAAACCAATGCTCCACATGCGGGTTTCACATGCCACCAACTCCACATTCACAGACAACTTCAGCGCCAAAGCCATTTTCAGATAGCCCTCAATGCAAAGGCTCTAGGCGAAAATATTGATGTGAGAGCTAATTCAATCAAGGAAACACTGCATGTTGGTGAAGCGCATATTGAAGAAGAATCAGCCGAGTGGTTCTTGTGGGAGAACAACTCCATTTGGCTCACTAACTTCACACACCATCAGGCTTCCAAGCAGCTCTCAAGGAAACTCAGTTTTCACACTCTAGGCTTAATGCCCTTTGAGTGCATTATGTAGGAATGAACCTGGTAGAGCATCCCACACAAACCAATGCTCCACATGCGGGTTTCACATGCCACCAACTCCACATTCACAGACAACTTCAGCGCCAAAGCCATTTTCAGATAGCCCTCAATGCAAAGGCTCTAGGCCGAAATATTGGTGTGAAAGCTAATTCAATCAAGGAAACACTGCATGTTGGTGAAGCGCATATTGAAGAAGAATCAGCCGAGTGGTTCTTGTGGGAGAACAACTCCATTTGGCTCACTAACTTCACACACCATCAGGCTTCCATGCAGCTCTCAAGGAAACTCAGTTTTCACACTCTAGGCTTAATGCCCTTTGAGTGCGTTATCTAGGAATGAACCTGGTAGAGCATCCCACACAAACCAATGCTCCACATGCGGGTTTCACATGCCACCAACTCCACATTCACAGACAACTTCAGCGCCAAAGCCATTTTCAGATAGCCCTCAATGCAAAGGCTCTAGGCGCAAATATTAGTGTGAGAGCGAATTCAATCAAGAAAACACTGCATGTTGGTGAAGCGCATATTGAAGAAGAATCAGCCGAGTGGTTCTTGTGGGAGAATAACTATATTTGGCTCACTAACTTCACACACCATCAGGCTTCCAAACAGCTCTCAAGGAAACTCAGTTTTCACACTCTAGGCTTAATGCCCTTTGAGTGCCTAAGATTGAAATGAAGCTTGGTGAGCTTCCCGCACAAACTAATGCTCCACATGCGGGTTTCACACGCCACCAACTCCACATTCACAGACAACTTCAGCGCCAAAGCCATTTTCAGATAGCCCTCAATGCAAAGGCTCTAGACGCAAATATTGGTGTGAGAGCTAATTCAATCAAGGAAACACTGCATGTTGGTGAAGCGCATATTGAAGAAGAATCAGCCGAGTGGTTCTTGTGGGAGAAAAACTCCATTTGGCTCACTAACTTCACACACCATCAGGCTTCCAAGCAGCTCTCAAGGAAACTCAGTTTTCACACTCTAGGCTTAATGCCCTTTGAGTGCATTATGTAGGAATGAACCTGGTAGAGCATCCCACACAAACCAATGCTCCACATGCGGGTTTCACATGCCACCAACTCCACATTCACAGACAACTTCAGCGCCAAAGCCATTTTCAGATAGCCCTCAATGCAAAGGCTCTAGGTGTAAATATTGGTGTGAGAGCTAATTCAAACAAGGAAACACTGCATGTTGGTGAAGCGCATATTGAAGAAGAATCAGCCGAGTGGTTCTTGTGGGAGAACAACTCCATTTGGCTCACTAACTTCACACACCATCAGGCTTCCAAGCAGCTCTCAAGGAAACTCAGTTTTCACACTCTAGGCTTAATGCCCTTTGAGTGCATTATCTAGGAAAGAACCTGGTAGAGCATCCCACACAAACCAATGCTCCACATGCGGGTTTCACATGCCACCAACTCCACATTCACAGACAACTTCAGCGCCAAAGCCATTTTCAGATAGCCGTCAATGCAAAGGCTCTAGGCGAAAATATTGGTGTGAGAGCTAATTCAATCAAGGAAACACTGCATGTTGGTGAAGCGCATATTGAAGAAGAATCAGCAGAGTGGTTCGTGTGGGAGAACAACTCCACTTGACTCACTAACTTCACACACCATCAGGCTTCCAAGCAGCTCTCAAGGAAACTCAGTTTTCACACTCTAGGCTTAATGCCCTTTGAGTGCCTAGGACTGAAATGAAACTTGGTGAGCTTCCCGCACAAACTAATGCTCCACAGGCGGGTTTCACATGCCACCAACTCCACATTCACAGACAACTTCAGCGCCAAAGCCATTTTCAGATAGCACTCAATGCAAAGGCTCTAGGCGCAAATATTGGTGTGAGAGCTAATTCAATCAAGAAAACACTGCATGTTGGTGAAGCGCATATTGAAGAAGAATCAGCCGAGTGGATCTTGTGGGAGAACAACTCCATTTGGCTCACTAACTTCACACACCATCAGGCTTCCAAGCAGCTCTCAAGGAAACTCAGTTTTCACACTCTAGGCTTAATGCCCTTTGAGTGCATTATGTAGGAATGAACCTGGTAGAGCATCCCACACAAACCAATGCTCCACATGCGGGTTTCACATGCCACCAACTCCACATTCACAGACAACTTCAGCGCCAAAGCCATTTTCAGATAGCCCTCAATGCAAAGGCTCTAGGCGAAAATATTGATGTGAGAGCTAATTCAATCAAGGAAACACTGCATGTTGGTGAAGCGCATATTGAAGAAGAATCAGCCGAGTGGTTCTTGTGGGAGAACACCTCCATTTGGCTGACTAACTTCACACACCATCAGGCTTCCAAGCAGCTCTCAAGGAAACTCAGTTTTCACACTCTAGGCTTAATGCCCTTTGAGTGCATTATCTAGGAAAGAACCTGGTAGAGAATCCCATACGATCCAATGCTCCACATGCGGGTTTCACATGCCACCAACTCCACATTCACAGACAACTTCAGCGCCAAAGCCATTTTCAGATAGCCCTCAATGCAAAGGCTCTAGGCAAAAAATATTGGTGTGAGAGCTAATTCAATCAAGGAAACACTGCATGTTGGTGAAGCGCATATTGAAGAAGAATCAGCCGAGTGGTTCTTGTGGGAGAACAACTCCATTTGGCTCACTAACTTCACACACCATCAGGCTTCCATGCAGCTCTCAAGGAAACTCAGTTTTCACACTCTAGGCTTAATGCCCTTTGAGTGCATTATGTAGGAATTTACCTGGTACAGCATCCCACACAAACTAATGCTCCACATGCGGGTTTCACATGCCACCAACTCCACATTCACAGACAACTTCAGCGCCAAAGCCATTTTCAGATAGCCCTCAACGCAAAGGCTCTAGGCGCAAATATTGGTGTGAGAGCTAATTCAATCAAGGAAACACTGCATGTTGGTGAAGCGCATATTAAAGAAGAATCAGCCGAGTGGTTCTTGTGGGAGAACACCTACATTTGGCTCACTAACTTCACACACCATCAGGCTTCCATGCAGCTCTCAAGGAAACTCAGTTTTCACACTCTAGGCTTAATGCCCTTTGAGTGCCTAGCAATGAAATGCACCTGGTAGAGCATCCCACACAAACCAATGCTCCACAGGCGGGTTTCACATGCCACCAACTCCACATTCACAGACAACTTCAGCGCCAAAGCCATTTTCAGATAGCCCTCAATGCAAAGGCTCTAGGCCGAAATATTGGTGTGAGAGGTAATTCAATCAAGGAAACACTGCATGTTGGTGAAGCGCATATTGAAGAAGGATCAGCTGAGTATTTCTTGTGGGAGAACAACTCCATTTGGCTCACTAACTTCACACACCATCAGGCTTCCATGCAGCTCTCAAGGAAACTCAGTTTTCACACTCTAGGCTTAATGCCCTTTGAGTGCCTAGGACTGAAATGAAGCTTGGTGAGCTTGCCGCACAAACGAATGCTCCACATGCGGGTTTCACATGCCACCAACTCCACATTCACAGACAACTTCAGCGCCAAAGCCATTTTCAGATAGCACTCAATGTAAAGGCTCCAGGGCCAAATATTGTTGTGAGAGCTAATTCAATCAAGGAAACACTGCATGTTGGTGATGTGCATATTGAAGAAGAATCAGCAGCGTTGTTCTTGTGGGAGAACAACTCCATTTGGCTCACTAACTTCACACACCATCAGGCTTCCAAGCAGCTCTCAAGGAAACTCAGTTTTCACACTCTAGGCTTAATGCCCTTTGAGTGCCTAGGACTGAAATGCAGCTTGGTGAGCATCCCACACAAACCAATGCTCCACAAGCGGGTTTCACATGCCACCAACTCCACATTCACAGGCAACTTCAGCGCCACAGGCATTTTCAGATAGCCCTCAATGCAAAGGCTCTAGACGCAAATATTTGTGTGAGAGCTAATTCAATCTAGGAAACACTGCATGTTGGTGAAGCGCATATTGAAGAAGGATCAGCCGAGTGGTTCTTGTGGGAGAACAACTCCATTTGGCTCACTAACTTCACACACCATCAGGCTTCCAAGCAGCTCTCAAGGAAACTCAGTTTTCACACTCTATGCTTAGTGCCCTTTCACTGCATTATCTAGGAATGAATCTGGTAGAGCATCCCACACAAAAGGATGTTCCACATGCGGGTTTCACATGCCACCAACTCCACATTCTCAGGCAACTTCAGCGCCACAGCCGCTTTCAGATAGCCATCAATGCAAAGGCTCTAGACGCAAATATTGGTGTGAGAGCTAATTTAATCAAGGAAACACTGCATGTTGGTGAAGGGCATATTGAAGAAGGATCAGCCGAGTGGTTCTTGTGGGAGAACAACTCGATTTGGCTCACTAACTTCACGCACCATGAGGCTTCCAAGCAGCTCTCAAGGAAACTCAGTTTTTACACTCTATGCTTAGTGCCCTTTGAGTGTCTACGACTGAAATGCAGCTTGGTGAGCATCCCACACAAATGAATGCTCCACATGCGGGTTTCACATGCCACCAACTCCACATTCACAGGCAACTTCAGCGCCACATCCGTTTTCAGATAGCCCTCAATGCAAAGGCTCTAGACGCAAATATTGTGTGAGAGCTAATTCAATCAAGGAAACACTGCATGATGGTGAAGGGCATATTGAAGAAAGATCAGCTGAGTGGTTCTTGTGGGAGAACAACTCCATTTGGCTCACTAACTTCACACACCATCAGGCTTCCAAGCAGCTCTCAAGGAAACTCAGTTTTCACACTCTATGCTTAGTGCCCTTTGGGTGCATTATCTAGGAATGAACCTGGTAGAGCATCCCACACAAACGAATACTCCACAGGCGGGCAGCGCCAAAGCCATTTTCAGATAGCCCTCAATGCAAAGGCTCTAGACGCAAATATTGGTGTGAGAGCTAATTCAATCAAGGAAACACTGCATGTTGGTGAAGGGCATATTGAAGAATGATCAGCTGAGTGGTTCTTGTGGGAGAACAACTCCCTTTGGCTCACTAACTTCACACACCATCAGGCTTCCATGCAGCTCTCAAGGAAACTCAGTTTTCACACTCTAGGCTTAGTGCCTTTTGAGTGCCTAGGACTGAAATGAAGCTTGGTGAGCATCCCACACAAACGAATGCTCCACCTGCGGGTTTCACATGCCACCAACTCCACATTCACAGGCAACTTCAGCGCCACAGCTGTTTTCAGATAGCCCTCAATGCAAAGGCTCTAGACGCAAATATTGGTGTGAGAGCTAATTCATTCAAGGAAACACTGCATGTTGGTGAAGGGCATATTGAAGAAGGATCAGCCGAGTGGTTCTTGTGGGAGAACAACTCCATTTGGCTCACTAACTTCACACACCATCAGGCTTCCAAGCAGCTCTCAAGGAAACTCAGTTTTCACACTCTAGGCTTAATGCCCTTTGAGTGCATTATGTAGGAATGAACCTGGTAGAGCATCCCACACCTATGAATGCTCCACATGCGGGTTTCACATGCCACCAACTCCACATTCACAGGCAACTTCAGCGCCACAGCCATTTTCAGATAGCCCTCAATGCAAAGGCTCTAGACGCAAATATTGGTGTGAGAGCTAATTCAATCAAGGAAACATTGCATGATGGTGAAGGGCATATTGAAGAAGGATCAGCCGAGTGGTTCTTGTGGGAGAACAACTCCATTTGGCTCACTAACTTCACACACCATCAGGCTTCCAAGCAGCTCTCAAGGAAACTCAGGTTTCACACTTTATGCTTAGTGCCCTTTGAGTGCCTAGGACTGAAATGAAGCTTGGTGAGCATCCCACACAAACCAATGCTCCACATGCGGGTTTCACATGCCACCAACTCCACATTCACAGACAACTTCAGCGCCAAAGCCGTTTTCAGATAGCCCTCAATGCAAAGGCTCTAGACGCAAATATTTGTGTGAGAGCTATTTCAATCTAGGAAACACTGCATGTTGGTGAAGGGCATATTGAGGAAGGATCAGCCGAGTGGTTCTTGTGGGAGAACAACTCCATTTGGCTCACTAACTTCACACACCATCAGGCTTCCAAGCAGCTCTCAAGGAAACTCAGTTTTCACACTCTATGCTTAGTGCCCTTTCACTGAATTATCTAGGAATGAATCTGGTAGAGCATCCCACACAAAAGGATGTTCCACATGCGGGTTTCACATGCCACCAACTCCACATTCTCAGGCAACTTCAGCGCCACCGCCGTTTTCAGATAGCCCTCAATGCAAAGGCTCTAGACGCAAATATTGGTGTGAGAGCTAATTTAATCAAGGAAACACTGCATGTTGGTGAAGGGCATATTGAAGAAGGATCAGCCGAGTGGTTCTTGTGGGAGAACAACTAAATTTGGCTCACTAACTTCACGCACCATGAGGCTTCCAAGCAGCTCTCAAGGAAACTCAGATTTTACACTCTATGCTTAGTGCCCTTTGAGTCCCTAGGACTGAAATGCAGCTTGGTGAGCATCCCACACAAATGAATGCTCCACATGCGGGTTTCACATGCCACCAACTCCACATTCACAGGCAACTTCAGCGCCACAGCCGTTTTCAGATAGCCCTCAATGCAAAGGCTCTAGACGCAAATATTGGTGTGAGAGCTAATTCAATCAAGGAAACACTGCATGATGGTGAAGGGCATATTGAAGAAGAATCAGCCGAGTGGTTCTTGTGGGAGAACAACTCCATTTGGCTCACTAACTTCACACACCATCAGGCTTCCAAGCAGCTCTCAAGGAAACTCAGTTTTCACACTCTATGCTTAGTGCCCTTTCACTGCATTATCTAGGAATGAACCTGGTAGAGCATCCCACACAAACGAATGCTCCACATGCGGGTTTCACATGCCACCAACTCCACATTCACAGGCAACTTCAGCGCCACAGTCGTTTTCAGATAGCCCTCAATGCAAAGGCTCTAGAAGCAAATATTGGTGTGAGAGCTAATTCATTCAAGGAAACACTGCATGTTGGTGAAGGGCATATTGAAGAAAGATCAGCTGAGTGGTTCTTGTGGGAGAACAACTCCATTTGGCTCACTACCTTCACACACCATCAGGCTTCCAAGCAGCTCTCAAGGAAACTCAGTTTTCACACTCTATGCTTAGTGCCCTTTGGGTGCATTATCTAGGAATGAACCTGGTAGAGCATCCCACACAAACGAATACTCCACAGGCGGGCAGCGCCAAAGCCATTTTCAGATAGCCCTCAATGCAAAGGCTCTAGACGCAAATATTGGTGTGAGAGATAATTCAATCAAGGAAACAATGCATGTTGGTGAAGGGCATATTGAAGAATGATCAGCTGAGTGGTTCTTGTGGGAGAACAACTCCCTTTGGCTCACTCTCTTCACACACCATCAGGCTTCCAAGCAGCTCTCAAGGAAACTCAGTTTTTACACTCTATGCTTAGTGCCTTTTGAGTGCCTAGGACTGAAATGAAGCTTGGTGAGCATCCCACACAAACGAATGCTCCACCTGCGGGTTTCACATGCCACCAACTCCACATTCACAGGCAACTTCAGCTCCACAGCTGTTTTCAGATAGCCCTCAATGCAAAGGCTCTAGACGCAAATATTGGTGTGAGAGCTAATTCATTCAAGGAAACACTGCATGTTGGTGAAGGGCATATTGAAGAAGGATCAGCCGAGTGGTTCTTGTGGGAGAACAACTCCATTTGGCTCACTAACTTCACACACCATCAGGCTTCCAAGCAGCTCTCAAGGAAACTCAGTTTTCACACTCTAGGCTTAATGCCCTTTGAGTGCATTATGTAGGAATGAACCTGGTAGAGCATCCCACACCTATGAATGCTTCACATGCGGGTTTCACATGCCACCAACTCCACATTCACAGACAACTTCAGCGCCAAAGCCATTTTCAGATAGCCGTCAATGCAAAGGCTCTAGGCGCAAATATTGGTGTGAGAGCTAATTCAATCAAGGAAACACTGCATGTTGGTGAAGCGCATATTGAAGAAGGATCAGCAGAGTGGTTCTTGTGGGAGAACAACTCCATTTGATTCACTAACTTCACACACCATCAGGCTTCCAAGCAGCTCTCAAGGAAACTCAGTTTTCACACTCTATGCTTAGTGCCCTTTGAATGCCTAGGACTGAAATGAATCTTGGTGAGCATCCCACACAAATGAATGCTCCACATGCGGGTTTCACATGCCACCAACTCCACATTCACAGGCAACTTCAGCGCCACAGCCGTTTTCAGACAGCCCTCAATGCAACGGCTCTAGACGCAAATATTGGTGTGAGAGCTAATTCAATCAAGGAAACACTGCATGATGGTGAAGGGCATATTGAAGAAGGATCAGCCGAGTGGTTCTTGCGGGAGAACAACTCCATTTGGCTCACTAACTTCACACACCATCAGGCTTCCAAGCAGCTCTCAAGGAAACTCAGTTTTCACACTCTATGCTTAGTGCCCTTTCACTGCATTATCTAGGAATGAACCTGGTAGAGCATCCCACACAAACGAATGCTCCACATGCGGGCAGCGCCAAAGCCATTTTCAGATAGCCCTCAATGCAAAGGCTCTAGACGCAAATATTGGTGTCAGAGCTAATTCAATCAAGGAAACATTGCATGTTGGTGAAGCGCATATTGAAGAAGAATCAGCATAATGGTTCTTGTGGGAGAACAACTCCATTTGACTCACTAACTTCACACACCATCAGGCTTCCAAGCAGCTCTCAAGGAAACTCAGTTTTCACACTCTAGTCTTAATGCCCTTTGAGTGCCTAAGACTGAAATGAAGCTTGGTGAGCTTCCCGCACAAACTAATGCTCCACTGGCGGGTTTCACATGCCACCAACTTCACATTCACAGACAACTTCAGCGCCAAAGCCGTTTGCAGATAGCACTCAATGCAAAGGCTCCAGGGCCAAATATTGGTGTGAGAGCTAATTCAATCAAAGAAACACTGCATGTTGGTGATGCGCATATTGAAGAAGAATCAACAGCGTGGTTCTTGTGGGAGAACAACTCCATTTGGCTCACTAACTTCACACACCATCAGGCTTCCAAGCAGCTCTCAAGGAAACTCAGTTTTCACACTCTATGCTTAGTGCCCTTTCACTGCATTATCTAGGAATGAACCTGGTAGAGCATCCCACACAAACGAATGCTCTACATGCGGGTTTCACATGCCACCAACTCCACATTCTCATGCAACTTCGGCGATACAGCCATTTTCAGATAGCCCTCAATGCAAAGGCTCTAGACACAAATATTGGTGTGAGAGGTAATTCAATCAAGGAAACACTGCATGTTGGTGAAGGGCATATTGAAGAAGAATCAGCCGGGTAGTTCTTGTCGGAGAACAACTCCATTTGGCTCACTAACTTCACACACCATCAGGCTTCCAAGCAGCTCTCAAGGAAACTCAGTTTTCACACTCTATGCTTAGTGCCCTTTGAGTGCCTTATCTAGGAATGAACCTGGTAGAGCATCCCACACAAACGAATGCTCCACATGCGGGTTTCACATGCCACCAACTCCACATTCTCATGCAACTTCAGCGCCACAGCCATTTTCAGATAGCCCTCAATGCAAAGGCTCTAGACGCAAATATTGGTGTGAGAGCTAATTCAATCAAGGAAACACTGCATGTTGGTGAAGCGCATATTGAAGCAGAATCAGCCGAGTGGTTCTTGTGGGACAACAACTCCATTTGGCTCACTGACTTCACACACCATCAGACTTCCAAGCAGCTCTCAAGGAAACTCAGTTTTCACACTCTATGCTTAGTGCCCTTTGAGTGCCTAGGACTGAAATGAAGCTTGGTGAGCATCCCACACAAACGAATGCTCCACATGCGGGTTTCACATGCCACTAACTCCACATTCACAGGCAACTTCAGCGCCACAGCCGTTTTCAGATAGCCCTCAATGCAAAGGCTCTAGATGCAAATATTGGTGTGAGAGCTAATTCAATCAAGGAAACACTGCATGTTGGTGAAGCGCATGTTGAAGAAGAATCAGCCGAGTGGTTCTTGTGGGAGAACAACTCCATTTGGCTCACTAACTTCACACACCATCAGGGTTCCAAGCAGCTCTCAAGGAAACTCAGTTTTCACACTCTAGGCTTAATGCCCTTTGAGTGCATTATGTAGGAATGAACCTGGTAGAGCATCCCACACAAACCAATGCTCCACATGCGGCTTTCACATGCCACCAACTCCACATTCACAGACAACTTCAGCGCCACAGCCGTTTTCAGATAGCCCTCAATGCAAAGGCTCTAGACACAAATATTGGTGTGAGAGCTAATTCAATCAAGGAAACACTGCATGTTGGTGAAGCGCATATTGAAGAAGAATCAGCCGAGTGGTTCTTGTGGGAGAACAACTCCCTTTGGCTCACTAACTTCACACACCATCAGGCTTCCAAGCAGCTCTCAAGGAAACTCAGTTTTCACACTCTAGGCTTAATGCCCTTTGAGTGCCTAGGACTGAAATGAACCTGGTAGAGCATCCCACACAAACCAATGCTCCACATGCGGCTTTCACATGCCACCAACTCCACATTCACAGACAACTTCAGCGCCAAAGCCGTTTTCAGGTAGCCCTCAATGCAAAGGCTCCAGGCCCAAATATTGGTGTGAGAGCTAATTCAATCAAGGAAACACTGCATGTTGGTGAAGCGCATATTGAAGAAGAATCAGCCGAGTGGTTCTTGTGGGAGAACAACTCCATTTGTCTCACTAACTTCACACACCATCAGGCTTCCATGCAGCTCTCAAGGAAACTGAGTTTTCACACTCTAGGCTTAATGCCGTTTGAGTGCATTATGTAGGAATGAACCTGGTAGAGCATCCCACAGAAAAGAATGTTCCACATGCGGGTTTCACATGCCACCAACTCCACATTCACAGGCAACTTCAGCGCCAAAGCCGTTTTCAGATAGCCCTCAATGCAAAGGCTCTAGACGCAAATATTGGTGTGAGAGCTAATTCAATCAAGGAAGCACTGCATGTTGGTGAAGCGCATATTGAAGAAGAATCAGCCGAGTGGTTCTTGTGGGAGAACAACTCCATTTGGCTCACTAACTTCACACACCATCAGGCTTCCAAGCAGCTCTCAAGGAAACTCAGTTTTCACACTCTAGGCTTAATGCCCTTTGAGTGCCTAGGACTGAAATGAACCTGGTAGAGCATCCCACACAAACCAATGCTCCACATGCGGCTTTCACATGCCACCAACTCCACATTCACAGACAACTTCAGTGCCAAAGCCGTTTTCAGGTAGCCCTCAATGCAAAGGCTCCAGGCCCAAATATTGGTGTGAGAGCTAATTCAATCAAGGAAACACTGCATGTTGGTGAAGCGCATATTGAAGAAGAATCAGCCGAGTGGTTCTTGTGGGAGAACAACTCCATTTGGCTCACTAACTTCACACACCATCAGGCTTCCAAGCAGCTCTCAAGGAAACTCAGTTTTCACACTCTATGCTTAGTGCCCTTTGAGTGCATTATCTAGGAATGAACCTGGTAGAGCATCCCACACAAACGAATGCTCCACATGCGGGTTTCACATGCCACCAACTCCACATTCACAGGCAACGTCAGCGCCACAGCCGTTTTCAGATAGCCCTCAATGCAAAGGCTCTAGACGCAAATATTGGTGTGAGAGCTAATTCAATCAAGGAAACACTGCATGTTGGTGAAGGGCATATTGAAGAAGGATCAGCCGAGTGGTTCTTGTGGGAGAACAACTCCATTTGGCTCACTAACTTCACACACCATCAGGCTTCCAAGCAGCTCTCAAGGAAACTCAGTTCTCACACTCTATGCTTAGTGCCCTTTGAGTGCCTAGGACTGAAATGAAGCTTGGTGAGCATCCCACACAAACGAATGCTCCACATGCAGGTTTCACATGCCACTAACTCCACATTCACAGGCAACTTCAGCGCCACAGCCGTTTTCCAGATAGCCCTCAATGCAAAGGCTCTAGACGCAAATATTGGTGTGAGAGCTAATTCATTCAAGGAAACACTGCATGTTGGTGAAGGGCATATTGAAGAAGAATCAGCCGAGTGGTTCTTGTGGGAGAACAACTCCATTTGGCTCACTAACTTCACACACCGTCAGGCTTCCAAGCAGCTCTCAAGGAAACTCAGTTTTCACACTCTATGCTTAGTGCCCTTTGAGTGCATTATCTAGGAATGAACCTGGTAGAGCATCCCACACAAACGAATGCTCCACATGCGGGTTTCACATGCCACCAACTCCACATTCACAGACAACTTCAGCGCCACAGCCATTTTCAGATAGCCCACAATGAAAAGGCTCTAGACGTAAATATTGGTGTGAGAGCTAATTTAATCAAGGAAACACTGCATGTTGGTGAAGGGCATATTGAAGAAGGATCAGCCGAGTGGTTCTTGTGGGAGAACAACTCCATTTGGCTAACTAACTTCACACACCATCAGGCTTCCAAGCAGCTCTCAAGGAAACTCAGTTTTCACACTCTAGGCTTAGTGCCCTTTGAGTGCATTATCTAGGAATGAACCTGGTGGAGCATCCCACACAAACGAATGCTCCACATGCGGGTTTCACATGCCACCAACTCCACATTCACAGGCAACTTCAGCGCCACAGCCGTTTTCAGATAGCCCTCAATGCAAAGGCTCTACACGCAAATATTGGTGTGAGAGCTAATTCAATCAAGGAAACACTGCATGTTGGTGAAGGGCATATTGAAGAAGGATCAGCCGAGTGGTTCTTGTGGGAGAACAACTCCATTTGGCTCACTAACTTCACACACCATCAGGCTTCCAAGCAGCTTTCAAGGAAACTCACTTTTTACACTCTAGGCTTAGTGCCCTTTGAGTGCATTATGTAGGAATGAACCTGGTAGAGCATCCCACACAAACGAATGCTCCACATGCGGGTTTCACATGCCACCAACTCCACATTCACAGGCAACTTCAGCGCCACAGCCGTTTTCAGATAGCCCTCAATGCAAAGGCTCTAGGCGCAAATATTGGTGTGAGAGCTAATTCAATCAAGGAAACACTGCATGTTGGTGAAGGGCATATTGAAGAAGAATCAGCCGAGTGGTTCTTGTGGGAGAACAACTCCATTTGGCTCACTAGCTTCACACACCATCAGGATTCCAAGCAGCTCTCAACGAAACTCAGTTTTCACACTCTATGCTTAGTGCCCTTTGAGTGCATTATCTAGGAATGAACCTGGTAGAGCATCCCACACAAACCAATGCTCCACATGCGGGTTTCACATGCCACCAACTCCACATTCACAGGCAACTTCAGCGCCACAGCCGTTTTCAGATAGCCCTCAATGCAAAGGCTCTAGACGCAAATATTGGTGTGAGAGATAATTCAATCAAGGAAACACTGCATGTTGCTGAAGGGCATATTGAAGAAGGATCAGCCGAGTGGTTCTTGTGGGAGAACAACTCCATTTGGCTCACTAGCTTCACACACCATCAGGCTTCCAAGCAGCTCTCAAGGAAACTCAGTTTTCACACTCTATGCTTAGTGCCCTTTGAGTGCCTAGGACTGAAATGAAGCTTGGTGAGCATCCCACACAAACCAATGCTCCACATGCGGGTTTCACATGCCACCAACTCCACATTCACAGACAACTTCAGCGCCAAAGCCATTTTCAGATATCCCTCAATGCAAAGGCTCTAGACGTAAATATGGGCGTGAGAGCTAATTCAATCAAGGAAACACTGCATGTTGGTGAAGGGCATATTGAAGAAGGATCAGCCGAGTGGTTCTTGTGGGAGAACAACTCCATTTGGCTCACTAACTTCACACACCATCAGGCTTCCAAGCAGCTCTCAAGGAAACTCAGTTTTCACACTCTATGCTTAGTGCCCTTTGAGTGCATTATGTAGGAATGAACCTGGTAGAGCATCCCACACAAACGAATGCTCCACATGCGGGTTTCACATGCCACCAACTCCACATTGACAGGCAACTTCAGCGCCACAGCCGTTTTCAGATAGCCCTCAATGCAAATGCTCTAGACGCAAATATTGGTGTGAGAGTTAATTCAACCAAGGAAACACTGCATGTTGGTGAAGGGCATATTGAAGAAGGATCAGCCGAATGGTTCTTGTGGGAGAACAACTCCATTTGGCTCACTAACTTCACACACCATCAGGCTTCCAAGCAGCTCTCAAGGAAACTCAGTTTTCACACTCTATGCTTAGTGCCCTTTGAGTGCATTATGTAGGAATGAACCTGGTAGAGCATCCCACACAAACGAATGCTCCACATGCGGGTTTCACATGCCACCAACTCCACATTCACAGGCAACTTCAGCGCCACAGCCGTTTTCAGATAGCCCTCAATGCAAAGGCTCTAGACGCAAATATTGGTGTTAGAGCTAATTCAATCAAGGAAACATTGCATGTTGGTGAAGGGCATATTGAAGAAGGATCAGCTGAGTGGTTCTTGTGGGAGAACAACTCCATTTGGCTCACTAACTTCACACACCATCAGGCTCCCAAGCAGCTCTCAAGGAAACTCAGTTTTCACACTCTATGCTTAGTGCCCTTTGAGTGCATTATCTAGGAATGAACCTGGTGGAGCATCCCACACAAAAGCATGATCCACATGCGGGTTTCACATGCCACCAACTCCACATTCACAGGCAACTTCAGCGCCACAGCCGTTTTCAGATAGCCCTCAACACAAAGGCTCTAGACGCAAATATTGGTGTGAGAGCTAATTCAATCAAGGAAACACTGCATGTTGGTGAAGGGCATATTGAAGAAGGATCAGCCGAGTGGTTCTTGTGGGAGAACAACTCCATTTGGCTCACTAACTTCACACACCATCAGGCTTCCAAGCAGCTCTCAAAGAAACTCACTTTTTACACTCTATGCTTAGTGCCCTTTGAGTGCATTATCTAGGAATGAACCTGGTAGAGCATCCCACACAAACGAATGCTCCACATGCGGGTTTCACATGCCACCAACTCCACATTCACAGACAACTTCAGCGCCACAGCTGTTTTCAGATAGCCCTCAATGCAAAGGCTCTAGACGCAAATATTGGAGTGAGAGCTAATTCAATCAAGGAAACACTGCATGTTGGTGAAGGGCATATTGAAGAAGGATCAGCCGAGTGGTTCTTGTGGGAGAACAACTCCATTTGGCTCACTAGCTTCACACACCATCAGGCTTCCAAACAGCTCTCAAGGAAACTCAGTTTTCACACTCTATGCTTAGTGCCCTTTGAGTGCATTATCTAGGAATGAACCTGGTGGAGCATCCCACACAAAAGCATGCTCCACATGCGGGTTTCACATGCCACCAACTCCACATTCACAGGCAACTTCAGCGCCACAGCCGTTTTCAGATAGCCCTCAACACAAAGGCTCTAGACGCAAATATTGGTGTGAGAGCTAATTCAATCAAGAAAACACTGCATGTTGGTGAAGGGCATATTGAAGAAGGATCAGCCGAGTGGTTCTTGTGGGAGAACAACTCCATTTGGCTCACTAACTTCACACACCATCAGGCTTCCAAGCAGCTCTCAAGGAAACTCACTTTTTACACTCTATGCTTAGTGCCCTTTGAGTGCATTATCTAGGAATGAACCTGGTAGAGCATCCCACACAAACCAATGCTCCACATGCGGGTTTCACATGCCACCAACTCCACATTCACAGACAACTTCAGCGCCACAGCTGTTTTCAGATAGCCCTCAATGCAAAGGCTCTAGACGCAAATATTGGTGTGAGAGCTAATTCAATCAAGGAAACACTGCATGTTGGTGAAGGGCATATTGAAGAAGGATCAGCCGAGTGGTTCTTGTGGGAGAATAAGTATACTTGGCTGACTAACTTCACACACCATCAGGCTTCCAAACAGCTCTCAAGGAAACTCAGTTTTCACACTCTAGGCTTAGTGGCCTTTGAGTGCGTAGGACTGAAATGAAGCTTGGTGAGCATCCTACACAAACGAATGCTCCACATGCGGGTTTCACATGCCACCAACTCCACATTCACAGGCAACTTAAATGATACAGCTATTTTCAGACAGCCCTCAATGCAAAGGCTCTAGACGCAAATATTGGTGTTAGAGCTAATTCAATCAAGGAAACACTGCATGTTGGTGAAGGGTATATTGAAGAAGGATCAGCCGAGTGGTTCTTGTGAAAGAACAACTCCATTTGGCTCACTAACTTCACACACCATCAGGCTTCCAAGCAGCTCTCAAGGAAACTCAGTTTGCACACTCTATGCTTAGTGCCCTTTGAGTGCATTATGTAGGAATGAACCTGGTAGAGCATCCCACACAAACCAATGCTCCACATGCGGGTTTCACATGCCACCAACTCCACATTCACAGGCAACTTCAGCGCCAAAGCCATTTTCAGATAGCCCTCAATGCAAAGGCTTTAGGTGCAAATATTGGTGTGAGAGCTAATTCAACCAAGGAAACACTGCATGTTGGTGAAGCGCATATTGAAGAAGAATCAGCCGAGTGGTTCTTGTGGGAGAAAAACTCCATTTGGCTCACTAACTTCACACACCATCAGGCTTCCAAGCAGCTCTCAAGGAAACTCAGTTTTCACACTCTAGGCTTAATGCCCTTTGAGTGCCTAGGAATGAAATGCACCTGGTAGAGCATCCCACACGAACCAATGCTAAACATACGGGTTTCACATGCCACCAACTCCACATTCACAGACAACTTCAGCGACAAAGCCATTTTCAGATAGCCCTCAATGCAAAGGTTCTAGACCCAAATATTGGTGTGAGAGCTAATTCAATCAAGGAAACACTGCATGTTGGTGAAGCGCATATTGAAGAAGAATCAGCCGAGTGGTTCTTGTGGGAGAACAAATCCATTTTGGCTCACTAACTTCACACACCATCAGGCTTCCATGCAGCTCTCAAGGAAACTCAGTTTTCACACTCTAGGCTTAACGCCCTTTGAGTGCATTATTTAGGAATGAACCTGGTAGAGCATCCCACACAAACCAATGCTCCACATGCGGGTTTCACATGCCACCAACTCCACATTCACAGACAACTTCAGCGCCAAAGCCATTTTCAGATAGCCCTCAATGCAAAGGCTCTAGACGCAAATATTGGTGTGAGAGCTAATTCAATCAAGGAAACACTGCATGTTGGTGAAGCGCATATTGAAGAAGGATCAGCCGAGTGGTTCTTGTGGGAGAACAACTCCATTTGGCTCACTAACTTCACACACCATCAGGCTTCCATGCAGCTCTCAAGGAAACTCAGATTTCACACTCTAGGCTTAATGCCCTTTGAGTGCATTATCTAGGAATGAACCTGGTAGAGCATCCCACACAAACCAATGCTCCACATGCGGGTTTCACATGCCACCAACTCCACATTCACAGACAACTTCAGCGCCAAAGCCATTTTCCAGATAGCCCTCAATGCAAAGGCTCTAGACGCAAATATTGGTGTGAGAGCTAATTCAATCAAGGAAACACTGCATGTTGGTGAAGCGCATATTGAAGAAGAATCAGCCGAGTGGTTCTTGTGGGAGAACAACTCCATTTGGCTCACTAACTTCACACACCATCAGGCTTCCAAGCAGCTCTCAAGGAAACTCAGTTTTCACACTCTAGGCTTAGTGCCCTTTGAGTGCCTAGGACTGAAATGAAGCTTGGTGAGCATCCCACACAAACCAATGCTCCACATGCGGGTTTCACATGCCACCAACTCCACATTCTCAGGCAACTTCAGCGATACAGCCATTTTCAGATAGCCCTCAATGCAAAGGCTCTAGACGCAAATATTGGTGTGAGAGCTAATTCAATCAAGGAAACACTGCATGTTGGTGAAGCGCATATTGAAGAAGGATCAGCCGAGTGGTTCTTGTGGGAGAACAACTCCATTTGGCTCACTAACTTCACACACCATCAGGCTTCCAAGCAGCTCTCAAGGAAACTCAGTTTTCACACTCTATGCTTAGTGCCCTTTGAGTGCATTATGTAGGAATGGACCTGGTAGAGCATCCCACACAAACGAATGCTCCAAATGCGGGTTTCACATGCCACCAACTCCACATTCACAGGCAACTTCAGCGCCACAGCCGTTTTCAGATAGCCCTCAATGCAAAGGCTCTAGACCCAAATTTGGTGTGAGAGCTAATTCAATCAAGGAAACACTGCATGTTGCTGAAGGGCATATTGAAGAAGAATCAGCCGAGTGGTTCTTGTGGGAGAACAACTCCATTTGGCTCACTAACTTCACACACCATCAGGCTTCCAAGCAGCTCTCAAGGAAACTCAGTTTTCACACTCTAGGCTTAATGCCCTTTGAGTGCCTAGGAATGAAATGCACCTGGTAGAGCATCCCACACAAACCAATGCTCCACATGCGGGTTTCACATGCCACCAACTCCACATTCACAGACAACTTCAGCGCCAAAGCCATTTTCAGATAGCCCTCAATGCAAAGGCTCTAGGTGCAAATATTGGTGTGAGAGCTAATTCAATCAAGGAAACACTGCATGTTGGTGAAGCGCATATTGAAGAAGAATCAGCCGAGTGGTTCTTGTGGGAGAACAACTCCATTTTGGCTCACTAACTTCACACACCATCAGGCTTCCATGCAGCTCTCAAGGAAACTCAGTTTTCACACTCTAGGCTTAATGCCCTTTGAGTGCATTATGTAGGAATGAACCTGGTAGAGCATCCCACAGAAACCAATGCTCCACATGCGGGTTTCACATGCCACCAACTCCACATTCACAGACAACTTCAGCGCCAAAGCCATTTTCAGATAGCTCTCAATGCAAAGGCTCTAGGCGCAAATATTGGTGTGAGAGCTAATTCAATCAAGGAAACACTGCATGTTGGTGAAGCGCATATTGAAGAAGAATCAGGCGAGTGGTTCTTGTGGGACAACAACTCCATTTGGCTCACTAACTTCACACACCATCAGGCTTCCAAGCAGCTCTCAAGGAAACTCAGTTTTCACACTCTAGGCTTAATGCCCTTTGAGTGCCTAGGAATGAAATGCACCTGGTAGAGCATCCCACACGAACCAATGCTCCACATGCGGGTTTCACATGCCACCAACTCCACATTCACAGACAACTTCAGCGCCAAAGCCATTTTCCAGATAGCCCTCAATGCAAAGGCTCTAGGCGAAAATATTGGTGTGAGAGCTAATTCAATCAAGGAAACACTGCATGTTGGTGAAGCGCATATTGAAGAAGAATCAGCCGAGTGGTTCTTGTGGGAGAACAACTCCATTTTTCTCACTAACTTCACGCACCATCAGGCTTCCAAGCAGCTCTCAAGGAAACTCAGTTTTCACACTCTAGGCTTAATGCCCTTTGAGTGCATTATCTAGGAAAGAACCTGGTAGAGCATCCCACACGAACCAATGCTCCACATGCGGGTTTCACATGCCACCAACTGCACATTCACAGACAATTCAGCGCCAAAGCCATTTTCCAGATAGCCCTCAATGCAAAGGCTCTAGGCGAAAATATTGGTGTGAGAGCTAATTCAATCAAGGAAACACTGCATGTTGGTGAAGCGCATATTGAAGAAGAATCAGCCGAGTGGTTCTTGTGGGAGAATAACTCCATTTGGTTCACTAACTTCACACACCATCAGGCTTCCAAGCAGCTCTCAAGGAAACTCAGTTTTCACACTCTAGGATTAATGCCCTTTGAGTGCATTATCTAGGAAAGAACCTGGTAGAGCATCCTACACAAACCAATGCTCCACATGCGGGTTTCACATGCCACCAACTCCACATTCACAGACAACTTCAGCGCCAAAGCCATTTTCAGATAGCCCTCAATGCAAAGGCTCTAGACGCAAATATTGGTGTGAGAGCTAATTCAATCAAGGAAACACTGCATGTTGTTGAAGGGCATATTGAAGAAGAATCAGGCTAGTGGTTCTTGTGGGAGAACAACTCCATTTGGCTCACTAACTTCACACACCATCAGGCTTCCAAGCAGCTCTCAAGGAAACTCAGTTTTCACACTCTATGCTTAGTGCCCTTTGAGTGCATTATCTAGGAATGAACCTGGTAGAGCATCCCACACAAACCAATGCTCCACATGCGGGTTTCACATGCCACCAACTCCACATTCACAGACAACTTCAGCGCCAAAGCCATTTTCAGGTAGCCCTCAATGCAAAGGCTCCAGGCCCAAATATTGGTGTGAGAGCTAATTCAATCAAGGAAACACTGCATGTTGGTGAAGCGCATATTGAAGAAGAATCAGCCGAGTGGTTCTTGTGGGACAACAACTCCATTTGGCTCACTAACTTCACACACCATCAGGCTTCCATGCAGCTCTCAAGGAAACTCAGTTTTCACACTCTAGGTTTAATGCCCTTTGAGTGCATTATCTAGGAATGAACCTGGTAGAGCATCCCACACAAACCAAGGCTCCACATGCGGGTTTCACATGCCACCAACTCCACATTCACAGACAACTTCATCGCCAAAGCCTTTTTCAGATAGCCATCAATGCAAAGGCTCTAGGCCGAAATATAGGTGTGAGAGCTAATTCAATCAAGGAAACACTGCATGTTGGTGAAGCGCATATTGAAGAAGGATCAGCCGAGTGGTTCTTGTGGGAGAACAACTCCATTTGGCTCACTAACTTCACACACCATCAGGCTTCCAAGCAGCTCTCAAGGAAACTCAGTTTTCACACTCTAGGCTTAATGCCCTTTGAGTGCATTATGTAGGAATGAACCTGGTAGAGCATCCCACACAAACCAATGCTCGACATGCGGGTTTCACATGCCACTAACTCCACATTCACAGACAACTTCATCGCCAAAGCCATTTTCAGATAGCCCTCAATGCAAAGGCTCTAGGCGCAAATATTGGTGTGAGAGCTAATTCAATCAAGGAAACACTGCATGTTGGTGAAAAGCATATTGAAGAAGAATCAGCCGAGTGGTTCTTGTGGGAGAACAACTCCATTTGGCTCACTAACTTCACACACCATCAGGCTTCCAAGCAGCTATCAAGGAAACTCAGTTTTCGCACTCTAGGCTTAATGCCCTTTGAGTGCCTAGGACTGAAATGAAGCTTGGTGAGCTTATCACACAAACCAATGCTCCACATGCGGGTTTCACATGCCACGAACTCCACATTCACAGACAACTTCAGCGCCAAATCCATTTTCAGGTAGCCCTCAATACAAAGGCTCCAGGCCCAAATATTGGTGTGAGAGCTAATTCAATCAAGGAAACACTGCATGTTGGTGAAGCGCATATTGAAGAAGAATCAGCCGAGTGGTTCTTGTGGAGAACAACTCCATTTGGCTCACTAACTTCACACACCATCAGGGTTCCAAGCAGCTCTGAAGGAAACTCAGTTTTCACACTCTATGCTTAATGCCCTTTGAGTGCATTATCTAGGAATGAACCTGGTAGAGCATCCCACACAAACCAATGCTCCACATGCGGGTTTCACATGCCACCAACTCCACATTCACAGACAACTTCATCGCCAAAGCCATTTTCAGATAGCCCTCAATGCAAAGGCTCTAGGCCGAAATATTGGTGTGAGAGCTAATTCAATCAAGGAAACACTGCATGTTGGTGAAGCGCATGTTGAAGAAGAATCAGGCGAGTGGTTCTTGTGGGACAACAACTCCATTTGGCTCACTAACTTCACACACCATCATGGTTCCAAGCAGCTCTCAAGGAAACTCAGCTTTCACACTCTAGGCTTAATGCCCTTTGAGTGCCTAGGAATGAAATGCACCTGGTAGAGCATCCCACACGAACCAATGCTCCACATGCGGGTTTCACATGCCACCAACTCCACATTCACAGACAACTTCAGCGCCAAAGCCATTTTCAGATAGCCCTCAATGCAAAGGCTCTAGGTGCAAATATTGGTGTGAGAGCTAATTCAATCAAGGAAACACTGCATGTTGGTGAAGCGCATATTGAAGAAGAATGAGCTGAGTGGTTCTTGTGGGAGAACAACTCCATTTGGCTCACTAACTTCACACACCATCAGGCTTCCAAGCAGCTCTCAAGGAAACTCAGTTTTCACACTCTAGGCTTAATGCCCTTTGAGTGCCTAGGACTGAAATGAAGCTTGTTGAGCTTATCATACAAACCAATGCTCCACATGCGGGTTTCACATGCCACCAACTCCACATTCACAGGCAACTTCAGCGCCAAAGCCATTTTCAGATAGCCCTCAATGCAAAGGCTCTAGACGCAAATATTGGTGTGAGAGCTAATTCAATCAAGGAAACACTGCATGTTGGTGAAGCGCATATTGAAGAAGAATCAGCCGAGTGGTTCTTGTGGGAGAACAACTCCATTTGGCTCACTAACTTCACACACCATCAGGCTTCCAAGCAGCTCTCAAGGAAACTCAGTTTTCACACTCTAGGCTTAATGCCCTTTGAGTGCATTATGTAGGAATGAACCTGGTAGAGCATCCCACACAAACCAATGCTCCACATGCGGGTTTCACATGCCACCAACTCCACATTCACAGACAACTTCAGCGCCAAAGCCATTTTCAGATAGCCCTCAATGCAAAGGCTCTAGGCGAAAATATAGGTGTGAGAGCTAATTCAATCAAGGAAACACTGCATGTTGGTGAAGCGCATATTGAAGAAGAATCAGCCGAGTGGTTCTTGTGGGAGAACAACTCCATTTGGCTCACTAACTTCACACACCATCAGGCTTCCATGCAGCTCTCAAGGAAACTCAGTTTTCACACTCTAGGCTTAATGCCCTTTGAGTGCATTATGTAGGAATGAACCTGGTAGAGCATCCCACACAAACCAATGCTCCACATGCGGGTTTCACATGCCACCAACTCCACATTCACAGACAACTTCATCGCCAAAGCCATCTTCAGATAGCCCTCAATGCAAAGGCTCTAGACGCAAATATTGGTGTGAGAGCTAATTCAATCAAGGAAACACTGCATGTTGGTGAAGCGCATATTGAAGAAGAATCAGCCGAGTGGTTTTTGTGGGAGAACAACTCCATTTGGCTCACTAACTTCACACACCATCAGGCTTCCAAGCAGCTCTCAAGGAAACTCAGTTTTCACACTCTATGCTTAGTGCCCTTTGAGTGCCTAGGACTGAAATGAAGCTTGGTGAGCATCCCACACAAACGAATGCTCCACATGCGGGTTTCACATGCCACCAACTTCACATTCACAGGCAACTTCAGCGCCAAAGCCATTTTCAGACAGCCCTCAATGCAAAGGCTCTAGACGCAAATATTGGTGTGAGAGCTAATTCAATCAAGGAAACACTGCATGTTGGTGAAGCGCATATTGAAGAAGAATCAGCCGAGTGGTTCTTGTGGGAGAACAACTCCATTTGGCTCACTAACTTCACACACCATCAGGCTTCCAAGCAGCTCTCAAGGAAACTCAGTTTTCACACTCTAGGCTTAATGCCCTTTGAGTGCCTAGGACTGAAATGAACCTGGTAGAGCATCCCACTCAAACCAATGCTCCACATGCGGGTTTCACATGCCACCAACTCCACATTCACAGGTAACTTTAGCGCCACAGCCATTTTCAGATAGCCCTCAATACAAAGGCTCTAGGCGCAAATATTGGTGTGAGAGCTAATTCAATCAAGGAAACAGTGCATGTTTGTGAAGCGCATATTGAAGAAGAATCAGCCGAGTGGTTCTTGTGGGAGAACAACTCCATTTGGCTCACTAACTTCACACACCATCAGGCTTCCAAGCAGCTCTCAAGGAAACTCAGTTTTCGCACTCTAGGCTTAATGCCCTTTGAGTGCCTAGGACTGAAATGAAGCTTGGTGAGCTTATCACACAAACCAATGCTCCACAGGCGGGTTTCACATGCCACCAACTCCACATTCACAGACAACTTCAGCGCCAAAGCCGTTTTCAGGTAGCCCTCAATGCAAAGGCTCCAGGCCCAAATATTGGTGTGAGAGCTAATTCAATCAAGGAAACACTGCATGTTGGTGAAGCGCATGTTGAAGAAGAATCAGCCGAGTGGTTCTTGTGGGAGAACAACTCCATTTGGCTCACTAACTTCACACACCATCAGGGTTCCAAGCAGCTCTCAAGGAAACTCAGTTTTCACACTCTAGGCTTAATGCCCTTTGAGTGCCTAGGAATGAAATGCACCTGGTAGAGCGTCCCACACAAACCAATGCTCCACATGCGGGTTTCACATGCCACCAACTCCACATTCACAGACAACTTCAGCGCCACAGCCATTTTCAGAGAGCCCTCAATACAAAGGCTCTAGGCGCAAATATTGGTGTGAGAGCTAATTCAATCAAGGAAACACTGCATGTTGGTGAAGCGCATATTGAAGAAGAATCAGCCGAGTGGTTCTTGTGAGAGAACACCTCCATTTGGCTCACTAACTTCACACACCATCAGGCTTCCATGCAGCTCTCAAGGAAACTCAGTTTTCACACTCTAGGCTTAATGCCCTTTGAGTGCATTATCTAGGAATGAACCTGGTAGAGCATCCCACACAAACCAATGCTCCACATGGGGGTTTCACATGCCACCAACTCCACATTCACAGACAACTTCATCGCCAAAGCCATTTTCCAGATAGCCCTCAATGCAAAGGCTCTAGGCGAAAATATTGGTGTGAGAGCTAATTCAATCAAGGAAACACTGCATGTTGGTGAAGCGCATATTGAAGAAGAATCAGCCGAGTGGTTCTTGTGGGAGAACAACTCCATTTGGCTCACTAACTTCACACACCATCAGGCTTCCAAGCAGCTCTCAAGGAAACTCAGTTTTCACACTCTAGGCTTAATGCCCTTTGAGTGCATTATGTAGGAATGAACCTGGTAGAGCATCCCACACAAACCAATGCTCCACATGCGGGTTTCACATGCCACCAACTCCACATTCACAGACAACTTCAGCGCCAAAGCCATTTTCAGATAGCCCTCAATGCAAAGGATCTAGGCGAAAATATTGGTGTGAGAGCTAATTCAATCAAGGAAACACTGCATGTTGGTGAAGTGCATATTGAAGAAGAATCAGCCGAGTGGTTCTTGTGGGAGAACAACTCCATTTGGCTCACTAACTTCACACACCATCAGGCTTCCAAGCAGCTCTCAAGGAAACTCAGTTTTCACACTCTAGGCTTAATGCCCTTTGAGTGTGCCTAGGACTGAAATGGACCTGGTAGAGCATCCCACACAAACCAATGCTCCACATGCGGGTTTCACATGCCACCAACTCCACATTCACAGGTAACTTCAGCGCCAAAGCCTTTTTCAGATAGCCCTCAATACAAAGGCTCTAGGCGCAAATATTGGTGTGAGAGCTAATTCAATCAAGGAAACACTGCATGTTGGTGAAGCGCATATTGAAGAAGAATCAGCCGAGTGGTTCTTGTGGGAGAACAACTCCATTTGGCTCACTAACTTCACACACCATCAGGCTTCCAAGCAGCTCTCAAGGAAACTCAGTTTTCACACTCTAGGCTTAATGCCCTTTGAGTGCATTATCTAGGAATGAACCTGGTAGAGCATCCCACACAAACCAATGCTCCACATGCGGGTTTCACATGCCACCAACTCCACATTCACAGACAACTTCAGCGCCACAGCCATTTTCAGATAGCCCTCAATGCAAAGGCTCTAGGCGCAAATATTGGTGTGAGAGCTAATTCAATCAAGGAAACACTGCATGTTGGTGAAGCGCATATTGAAGAAGAATCAGCCGAGTGGTTCTTGTGGGAGAACAACTCCATTTGGCTCACTAACTTCACACACCATCAGGCTTCCAAGCAGCTCTCAAGGAAACTCAGTTTTCACACTCTAGGCTTAATGCCCTTTGAGTGCCTGGGACTGAAATGAACCTGGTAGAGCATCCCACACAAACCAATGCTCCACATGCGGGTTTCACATGCCACCAACTCCACATTCACAGACAACTTCAGCGCCAAAGCCGTTTTCAGGTAGCTCTCAATGCAAAGGCTCTAGACGCAAATATTGGTGTGAGAGCTAATTCAATCAAGGAAACACTGCATGTTGGTGAAGCGCATGTTGAAGAAGAATCAGCCGAGTGGTTCTTGTGGGAGAACAACTCCATTTGGCTAACTAACTTCACACACCATCAGGCTTCCAAGCAGCTCTCAAGGAAACTCAGGTTTCACACTCTAGGCTTAATGCCCTTTTAGAGCCTAGGAATGAAATGCACCTGGTAGAGCATCCCACACAAACGAATGCTCCACATGCGGGTTTCACATGCCACCAACTCCACATTCACAGACAACTTCAGCGCCACAGCCATTTTCAGATAGCCCTCAATACAAAGGCTCTAGGCGCAAATATTGGTGTGAGAGCTAATTCAATCAAGGAAACACTGCATGTTGGTGAAGCGCATATTGAAGAAGAATCAGCCGAGTGGTTCTTGTGAGAGAACACCTCCATTTGGCTCACTAACTTCACACACCATCAGGCTTCCATGCAGCTCTCAAGGAAACTCAGTTTTCACACTCTAGGCTTAATGCCCTTTGAGTGCATTATGTAGGAATGAACCTGGTAGAGCATCCCACACAAACCAATGCTCCACATGCGGGTTTCACATGCCACTAACTCCACATTCACAGACAACTTCAGCGCCAATGCCATTTTCAGATAGCCCTCAATGCAAAGGCTCTAGGTGCAAATATTGGTGTGAGAGCTAATTCAATCAAGGAAACACTGCATGTTGGTGAAGTGCATATTGAAGAAGAATCAGCCGAGTGGTTCTTGTGGGAGAACAACTCCATTTGGCTCACTAACTTCACACACCATCAGGCTTCTATGCAGCTCTCAAGGAAACTCAGTTTTCGCACTCTAGGCTTAATGCCCTTTGAGTGCCTAGGACTGAAATGAAGCTTGGTGAGCTTATCACACAAACCAATGCTCCACAGGCGGGTTTCACATGCCACCAACTCCACATTCACAGACAACTTCAGCGCCACAGCCGTTTTCCGGTAGCCCTCAATGCAAAGGCTCTAGACGCAAATATTGGTGTGAGAGCTAATTCAATCAAGGAAACACTGCATGTTGGTGAAGCGCATGTTGAAGAAGAATCAGCCGAGTGGTTCTTGTGGGAGAACAACTCCATTTGGCTCACTAACTTCACACACCATCAGGGTTCCAAGCAGCTCTGAAGGAAACTCAGTTTTCGCACTCTAGGCTTAATGCCCTTTGAGTGCCTAGGAATGAAATGCACCTGGTAGAGCATCCCACACGAACCAATGCTCCACATGCGGGTTTCACATGCCACCAACTC